>NW_026866697.1:0-37181 GCF_026571515.1 Ruditapes philippinarum | reverse complement strand
AGAAAACGTTTTTTAGTTGCTATATATTTTATGGCATTTAATAAATGCCCTATTTTCATTCAAATACTAGAGTTGTGTTTTCACTTCATCCATACAAGTGTGACCTTTTGTGACTTTCTCTAAATGGACAAAACATAAATAGAAGTTAATGGTGACATAAAGTTTTTTATGTCTTTGTGCATTCATTCTAAATTGTTTTACGGAATTTAGTACGGCTTAGGAACAGACTTTTATAGGAAATTTTTAGCCAATCAACAAACCAGGTTTTATCACGTGGTCTGATTAACCAATCAAAATTAACAAGCCATTAGTCTTTGTTTACTTTGCGTGCGTGAAACGCTCGCTAAAATTTGTCTCATAATTTTGGAAAACCACCTCCTCCCAACGCCTCCTCCTCTAAAGTTTGTCAAGTTTCTTTTCAATTTATTTAATTTTCTATGTAATTTTATAGTGTTGAACTAATTTGAAGTTTTCGCCTTTGTTACATTCGCATTGTTCAAACGTTTTATATTACTGTATTATTTCGCCTTTGTTTCAAACATTATATGTTACAGTATTATATGTTAACAATGAACATTATATGTTACAGTATTATATGTTAACAATGAACATTATATGTTACAGTATTATATGTTAACAATGAACATTATATGTTACAGTATTATATGTTAACAATGAAGCCGTTACGGCGGTTTTTTCCACCCAGTTATGTTTTTGTGAAAACGTTTTTTAGTTGCTATATATTTTATGGCATTTAATAAATGCCCTATTTTCCAAGCACTTATATATACATGACACATATTAATAAATACAGAATGATGTGCTTTAAAGATATGAGCAATTTAGAAATCCATGTTAAACGTACTGATGACGACCCTCAGATAAAGGCAACATGCTCATTGGCTAAATCAGTCAAATGAATATAATCAAATTGGCATCTCGTGTAAGAAAAGATCATTATTAAGAGCTTTTACTGCTTTATGTATGAATTGTAGCCAGGAAAATCAGTAAGCAACAAAGTGTGTAAAATTAGTAAAATTAGTTGTTAAATCTCGTTTTGTTTCTACTCGAAAATTTGTAATGATGTAGACTAACTAATGAAAATGTCCCTTGATTGAAACCAATCTATAATTGTTAAGGTAATGAAACAATGAGCATAAATTTTTATTAGTGTTGTTGTATCAACGCGAAAGACCCCTGCCTTATAACTATGGCAAATTGCGTTCTAAGTACAAGGCCTGTTACATAACGATTGGTTAAGCAAATTGATAACAAACTGTAGAGATAACAGCAAAAAATTCATACTAATTTGTAAATCTGACAAGGAAATGATTAAACATTACGTGTAAAGAACGATCATAATTAAGAGCTTTTACTTTTTAATGTATGAATTATCGTCAGGAAATAAATGATCAGCGAATTGTAGTAAGTAAGTATATATCTGATTTTATCATGTAGACAAACTAATGGAAATATCTCTAAATAAGACCTTAATTATTTTTGACCGTACTAAAAAGCTTCAGCATAATTTTAATTAAGTCTAGTTGTATCACTAATATATAAAGTGGTTAAACACTTGAAGAGATATCCTGTTTCCTGTTTTTTCCTATCTTTTAATGGAATTGACAAGAATACTTTATTAGAATGTTCATTCGAGATATTTAGCATGTTAACAAGGACAAAATGTAACTCTACAGATATTTGACTCACGATTTGCTCTTGAAAGTCTCATACCAAACACCTTGCCTCAATAAGTCTGAAACAATTGATATGTCTTTATCATGTTATTGATGTCTGCTTTAAAAAATTTCATTTAATACAGAAAACATTAATGGCACATATTATTAAAAGTAGCATTTATCATTGTAAATAAGACGAATGCTTTATTAAACTGATTATTTTTTAAATATAACTTAACAATAATTATAGTATTCGGTCACGATCACAGAAAGTGATCAAGCAAATGTAATTTTACACATTAAAAATAAAAAAATTTAATATCTCATTTCACCAATCTGGTTTCTTCCAATAAAATCAACGCTGTCATAATCCATGTATAGTATGTTCTTTTCCAGTGTGCCCATACCACATGACTTTCCTTTTTTAGCAATATACATGTTGATATATAAAGCTATCTTTACACTCAATTTTTAACATTGAGAATATTTTACTTTGGTACAAAAGCTACCAAATCACGTATCAGTAACAGCATTAATAATATATTTGAAAAACAGCGCAGGAAAAATCTTTATATCCCGTCATTTGCGAGAAACACACATTTAAACATGTATTTAGATAGACTATGTTGATTTGTGGTCCCTCATTACTCTGTATGATTTATCAATATGTTCACATGTGAATTTCTACAATTTTGTTTCCGCTCGGTAGAGCTCAAATGATGATTTCCCTATACTTTGATGGTGGAAAAACACCCAGTCTTTATCGTCACAGTAGTGACTTCCTGTCTTGCCTGTTGTTTTATTATCACTAGAGGTCGTCATCAGTTCATAGAACCTCGACATATCAAATTTGAAAAGGAAACAATCACATCGGTCTTCCTTCAAACACACTCTTGTTTACAAGCATTTCTTAGTAATTCATTTTTAAAAAATATACCTAGAGGGAATTTAATTACTATATAACTGTAAAGTCATAAATATTGTCAAGTTGTGACTGCGTTGCATGCTTTTACTGTTTACACTTGCTTGCTTTACATGGATACTACTGAGGTCAGTTGTTCCAAATTAATGCAACTGCAATTCAGTGACATAAATACAATATAACAATGCGGCTTTCTTAACAGGCTCAATCAAACCTTGCCTAGAACATTTTCAATATTGTCGTTTTGTGCCGTTTTCTCTATTTTATTTTACTTTCATGCTCCTTTCTGTATTTTGATATAATTAAGTAGTTCGTGAGATGTGTGACAGCAAAATATATTCTCATTGTATAACTGATGCACAATATGCCCAATGTATCTGTTTTTATACGTATTACTAGTGCTATTAATTGATTTTATAAAAGAAAGAGAAAATTGGGTATACACTTTTACAGATAAATGTATTTACGTGTAGATGTACCTGATACTGTTTGGTTTTTAGATTATTTTATGCATTTCTCTAAATATCCTCAATATATTATTGTTTTATCAGTACTCCTTTCATATGTAAAAATATCTTCCTTTCATAAACCATAAGTATCAATATTTGATATTTCACTGAATTATAAATAGCGTGATTAACATAAGCCAATTTTCTCTGAACAGTAAATTGTTGTCTGAATTGCTTTATTTTTGCTTTATTTTATATGTGTTGTCCTTTTTAATCTGATATTATCTTTCATAAAAATGATGAAATTCACAGATGCAAAAGTTCCAAAAGAACGACCACATTTTCACTAAATGTCTACTGCATAGATATATAAAGTCTGAATAATATATTCAATGTACTTTAATCTCTAGAAGAAACAGCATTTACTGATTCTGTACACTTAATCTTTACTTTATTTTTGATTAGGCACGGGCAAAGCAAGTCTACACTAATATCGACATACTTTTTCCGCCATGTCCTTTGTTTGCTAATGACTAACTAATGTTGACACTGCTTTATCTTATGAAGCAACACGCCAATTAAGATGATGGTTATAATATTATTTGCAAATGGAGCAACTCGGATGACTTCAATAAGTCTTTCTTACATAGTTGAACTGTTTTTATTTGTATTATTTGAATATAATGATGCTGTTTAAAATTTTGACTAGAGCTATCTGTATCTGGTGTTTCCGCATTTGTGGGAATTTTGCATTTTTTAAATGTATGTAATTATTGTTGTAATTCGAACCGTTTTGTGAATATCAGAGGTACGATTCAACATGAATATTCTTTTTTACAAATATATGCCTAACATAAGTAATTCACGAAATGTCATATATTTTTATCTTTTATCTTTGAACTTTGTCTATCATCACTATTCGCATTTTTTTGTTATCTCTAAAAAATAAACCATTTCTTAATGACTCAGGAGAAAGTGCGTAAAATATTTGGCTAATGGATAACAGCGTGAAAGAAAATGTCAAACACTCTTAAGAAACAAATGCCTTCAAGAAGTTTCTCGCTTATTCATTGTGAAATCTATGTGAAACTACTATTATCTTAAAATTTTGTCCATAGATGTGCCTTTCACAAATAAATGAATGCTATTACAAATTATTAAAGAATTTTTATCCTTTTTTTTCGGAAACTAAAAGTTTTGATGTTGTTTATAATATCAGGGACATGGGGGGTCAAGCATTTTAATGACTTTAAGCTTCTCAAGTATAATCTCAATACACAATTGTTCTTAGTGTTCATGAAATCCATTCGTTTTTTAAATTATAACTTATTTTGAAGGCAACATTTTTCCTCCACATCGTCCAAATAACGTACGCTATTAAATAATGCATCTAATCTAATGAGCAATCAGCGACATGGTTTTATTATAAGAATTGTATGGATGAAATATGCAAAAAATCAGCTCCTTGTATTTATACAGGCGACATATTAATAGTGTAAATACCTATGTCTGCAACATGAATAATGTTTTGCATTTTTGCCATTGTTTCATAATAATATCTTAAAAATCTTGTACTGTAAAGTATTATGAAATTTAACAGAAAGCGCATATATAACGATTTTATTGTAGTTGTAAATGCGTATTTGCTAGTGCGTTCATGTATCAGATACAGTATGGCTAAAGCTAGTAACTATTAATAATTTTATATGTGTTCCTGTCTCAATTTTAGAAATAACTTTGACTTACCGATTTAACAGAAACTATTTAAAATGATGTATGCTGAATTATCACTATCATATTTAAATAAAAGATATCAATTAAAGGTACATCAACAAATACAGACTATTTTAAGGATTCGAATCTAAATTTTTAAACATTTCACATGATTACAAAGGACTTGATCATTCATTTCGACAATAAGTAACACGTCAATAATGAAACCAATTTCATTAGTCTTGTATCATTATTTCACTGTGATTTCGTTAAAGGGCGCTCTCTGTGATTTATATTTATGGAATAAACATAGAAAGTATTTTCCCGAGAGGGTTTCCTAATAAGGTTACTTCGGAAGTCCACATTTTCATTAACACCTATCAGGCCATAACAAGGCGGACTTTGTAACTTTATGTATAGTATTGAACACTAAAGAAAAAAACATTATGTTAAATTAATAATTTTATTTTAGAGTACAGTGAACAGTAGGTTGAAGTATACTTTTTCATTAATACGTCCGCAATGTTATTATGGTGCAGTAATACGATGTTACTTTTCAACAAGTATTATTTCACGATTTCATTATTTCATGTATCATGATTTTAGGAACCTATTGTAAAGAACAATGAACATCAGTTAGGAGTGACATAGATATAAATTGAACCTCGCTGACTTTATCATAACGACGTTTTTTTTTGTTTGTACTTTAACCTAATGTAAAGAACAATGAACATCAGTGAGGAGTGACATAGATTTTAATTGAGCATCGCTGACTCTATCACAACGACGGTGTTTTTAAAATCCTATTGCAATTACCAATTAATTTGTCGTTTCCGGTAACGGAAGTAAGTAATCTTGTAATTCGAGCAAAAAAATGTAAGTCCCAATTAACATCTACTTAATAGACAGTATACACCTTTAAATTTACAAATAACAATATGAAGGCAATTCGTATTGTTACCGGCACGAAAGATATTGTAAATTATTTCATCTGTTCTAATAACATTTTGTATTTCGGCAATAATTAACGTTAGACGTAGGATCCCTTGTACACGTATATTTTGTATATCATGTGTACTGATACATTATTTTTGTACTGCAACACGTTCTACGTATTCTGTCTTTTGTGCCCACTTTATTTCCTGTACCACCACTTTTGGTCTTGTAGTTCGTATTAGTTTTTTTCCATATAAAAATGAAAATTGTAACAGTTATTGCCGTTCCCCCTCCCTTCTTTCGCCCTTGTGTCGTTTCCCATTTTGTTAAAGTGCATAATGGTTGCCTCGCAAGTGTGGCTGGGTTGTGTTGAGGGCTGATCTTTGTTCACAATTATTTTTAGAAACAAATGTATTGAAAATACGGCAGTAATCTTTTACTATTATTATCACAACGGATGACGGATGACACAAAATTTTCGAATTCCATCCTGTCCTTTTCTTTTTATTTCGATAGCATTTTCTATAACCACATTGTTATGCCTTTTATGTCATGAAAAAAATTTAATTTACTTATTTGGTTAAGAATGCTCTAGTAAGTTTGAGAAGAGCCTGTTTTATGAATATTTAGAAATCATGTTAAATCTTCGTTTGGCTACAATTGCTATTTACATGTACTATGTGTTTTAGATTTTATTCTTGTAGATTAAGAATGGAAGGTCATTCAAAGAGATATATGTTCATTCTCCAAATGTTTTGTTTCTATTCCAAAGAATATACATAGTTATTCTTTTTTATGATAAAAGTGTATGGTAAATGTACATTTTTGTAACTTTATGTTTCTTTATTGTCATAAAAACGTGTTATCAATGTTTCGTTGTTTTTTTTTCATGCAAAAATTATATAATTATGTAAATTTATTGTATGGTAGATGATATATTTGTAGAAGTCTAATTATTAGTAAATATACCTACGTATGAAGGGTCATTCATTTCAGTTGCTAATATTGTGTTCCAGCTTTTCATTTAGAGAGTACGTGTCAGATGCGACAGTATCAGTCACAGAACTAATTCTTAAATCGGTTCTGAAATCGGTGCCTGAAATAACGCACAGAGAGGCACCCAATGTCTTCCTTCACCAGTAAAGCTGGAAAGTCCCCACATGATCTATACTGTGTTGGTGCGACGTACAAACAATTAAAAAGATAAAAAAATCTTAAAGCAATTGTCAAATTTAAACGAACTGAAGACGTGCAAAACCGAAGGTGCATATCACCATGTTTGGATGTTATTTTCAGATTTAGAAATTTGTTAAGAAGTAAGAATCATTGCAGAATGTGATGTAAATATTGTAATTAATCTTTGAGACAAAAAAGAAAGCACGGGAGAAACAAAAGTTGTACATATATTATTAAATGTTGCAGTGAGATTCATAATTATGTTTATATCAATTATAAACTGCATTTAATTCAAGTGTGTGATTACAGACTTTTGTATGAGGTTTTGATGGTTGCGCGGTCATTTGTTTGCAAAGAAGACTTGAAAACAATGTACTGCCTCCTTCAAATAATAGCAAAGTATATTTGATTCACAGATCTTTGTGAATAAAACTAATTTGTTAAATCACTTCTACCAGACAAAGGTCAATTCAAAACCAATATTGAATTTTCGTACCCATTAATGAAATGTTCATTATTTTACCGAGCTAAGAGGAAAGGATTGTTATATCATTATCATGCATATAGCCAAAGTTAATTTTCTACTATGATCCCATCCCAACACTGAAAAAGTTAAAGACATTTCAATAACTGGAAAAAAACCTTCTCTTTAATGTAGCAAAAATAAATAGAATATCATCATTTGAAAACAAAAGCACCTCCCCGACGGGGAATTGAACCCCGGTCTCCCGCGTGACAGGCGGGGACACTCACCACTATACTATCGAGGATTCGTTATTTCCACTAGTATTCTCTTAACATAACCTGACACATAGCTATACATTTTTGTTTTAAGATGAAACATTTTAGATAACAATAGAGAAAATATATTTCAAACTCTTATATCAACTTCCTTGTTACAGCCAATGTTTTGCTTTCAACATTAGAGAAAACTAAATTGCCAGTCTGTATAAAATGTATTATATAAAAAAAAGCCTAACAAATTTTTATTCTTACGATCATTGATTGTATGTGGTCATACAATACTTTTGTAACAGTTCAGAAAAGTATATTATATATAAAAACTTATTAGTCTTATTTTGCTATATATCAATCTTCAAGATAGCCGATGAAATATTTGCATAATGCCAAATTTAAGCTATCAATTATTTCAACAAATCTGAATACCAATCAGTGACACGATTTTATGATGGTAATTGTGTTCATGGTAAACTTATATATATTGATACTTTCAATACAGCACAATACGAATATAGTTAGATATTAAAAGCGTGTTCTTTGCAACACTGTATAAGAAATATATTTTTGCAATGGTTGGTTCAACTTAAATAGTGCTATAAAGTGTAAGGAGTTCATTCAAAACAACAACCAAAATAGAATGACAATAGAATCGGAGGCAACAAATCAAAATCCTGTTGATGTATTTCCGATTAATTAGTTTTTACAATATTTTTAAACAATTCATTATAACCAGCAGATATTATGTCTACATGTAATACATTTTAGCAGCCTTATTACGCATAAACATGCTTGACATCCTATTCGCATTATTTGAAACACATGTACTAATTTCAAATTGGTTATTAACTTTGAATTTTAGAAATTGCTATCAATTATTCTAACAAATTTGACATGGTTTTATCATTGTAATTGTGTTCATGTAAAATTGATACATTCAATTTTCTACATGAATACATCTCAATACTGATTAGATTTAAAAAAGCTTATGCTTTGCGACACTGTACAATATATATATATTTTTGCAATGGTCGGTTGAGTATATTTTGAGTTCACTTTTTGAGTTCATTTAAAGCAATTGTACAATATCTTTATCAAAATAAAATAAAGATAGAATCAGAGGCAGCTAAAAATCTTTCCATTTTATTTTTAAATGTTATGCTTATCAAAATTTGCGTCAACACTACATCAAACCATATCTTTTATAGCGTCCTAGCATGAACAAATTTACGCAGCTATTTAATTCGAAAAAAAATAACGTCATTATAAGAAATATTTCAAAAAAATATTTACCTTATTGGTCGATCACGTACAGTACTGTTAAATAGATTGCTATAAGAAATTATAATGTAGTTGTATTGACCTGTTAAATGAAATGTTAAAATTTTAATGACCAAGTGTGCGTTTGTTTCTTTCTTTTTCTATTCTCCAAGCACTGCATTAAATAGTACAGGTTACCAAACACAAGAATTAATCTATTTATTATTGTCAGTTTATTTAAGTAATTAAGTCAAATTTATTTTGGACCTTTGTCTGGAGTGATGATCAAAGCTCTTGTTTAATTCAGATTTTTGTTAAAGTACATTAGTGATAATAATTGTTAAAAATATTTGTAAAGTGTATGCACCCTTCATTCTATACATTTGTCACACTGTTATTTCTATGTTTAATTAAGGTATGAGCACCCTAATGCATTACCTCCGTTTTGAAGAGTATTTAAATAGACTAGAACTACTGTTAACTACATTGAAAATGAGGGGCCATATGTTCAATCCCCAGAAGGGTCAACTTTTTTTTTCTTTCTTTTTTTCTTTTAACATTATTTATGTATCTCTCATGTCCCATTTGGAAAGAAAAAAGTGTTTAATTTAGATTTTTTAATTTATATAGGTATTTATTGGCTAAATTATGCTTAATCTAGTAATAAATATGGTACCTGATATTTTCAAAGTGTAATATAATCAAAACTAGACGGTAAAAGTATTTCATATTTTACAAGATCAACCAATATACCTTTTTAAAAATTTAGGGAAACTTTGAAAACAGGCACTCATTTGGGTAAATTTTAAGATTTTTTTAAATTAGGCTCCCTAAGTAGAAAAATGGTCAGACATGTGGTAAAAATGGGTGGGGTAGGGTAACATTTTTATACAGATTTCATAAATTTTAAGTAGAAACCATAATTTTGCTTATGTAGATTGTTAGCTGAATGGTACTTCTTGTTTCTTACCAAAAATTAATGGGAAAACATTTTTTATTAGAATGTTATTGCAGATTATTTAAAGGTTCCGCATTTCTAAAAAAGGGCCCACATAACATCCCAATTTGAGTTCAGAAAAGTGGCCATAACTTGATTTCCGTACGGTAAACTTTGTTAAAATTTTGCATACAGGTGTACTTTAAGGTATACATCTGACCTATGATGTCAATTTTTTAGTTTCTGATAGTGCCCATTAGGGTCCTAATACCTTAACTGACATATTTTCAGGGGGTCGAACGTATAGCAGTGCGATACTCCTTTAAGCGAGGTGAATTCATACGATACGCCCTAATGGCGGACGGGAGCGAAAACGAAAGTGGGTATGAGCATGTTTTTTTCCAAATATTTGTTGTCTATTGTAATTTTTTGAAGAATAGCATTGTGCATGCTGATCAGAACTTATAATTGTGCATGATTATCAAAATAAAATACTAAATTTTATGGAATTGTGGAAGTTATTGAGGTATTTGTTGCTGCAAATTCAACCGTTAACCTGATATGCACATGCAAAGGAATAATGTAGCAGTCGTTTTAAAACGAGAAATTCGATTAGTTTAAGTCCAAACATGTTTATTTTTGAAAACAGAACGATATACAAGAGTAGTTTTCCACATCTATCCGAAAATATATAAAATATTTCCAGTTTTCTTACTGTACGCCTTATATTTGGTCCGATAAACCAACTGTACGCACAAATGTTGGTATGTTTTTCTGTAGCAACTTCCTCATTACAGTACATTCTTATTCAATTTTGATGAAATATCAAGTTTTGAGTTTGTATGTTAATCATATGTAAACCACAGTGTCAATTAAAACAACAGTGTCAATTAATGTATTATACTATGATATAGTTAATTTAAATATTCTTTTCTCACAAAAGTTAATCATTAAAATGAGATAAGTTATGCACAGAAATTTGAAATTCTATCAAATAACCAATAGTCACGATAATATTCGTTTTGTTTCTTCCATGTATTTTTTTTTTTTTTTTTGCAATGGAAGTTGAAACTTATAATAAAAAAACACTGGTTTGATTTCCTCTATGGATTGGATGTTATATATTATATAAAGAGCACATCATTGTATTTCAGTAATTCTGATGTTTGTCATTAGCTCTGTCGCTTTGAATATATAACTATACTACTCCATAACCAGTGTATACCAAACAGCTTTGTGTATTTGCTTATGAAAGCATTCATACTTTTAGTGATTTAACATATCTGCCAGTAGTTTTACTTTTAAAGCTAGGCTTTCTCTGCAACATTTAATGTATAGCATTACCCCCTCACTTTTTTGTAAATATTCATTTCCACTAGGAGTTACTCTTATTGTTAAAGCAAGTATACCAAGATATTTGTACTGTTACAGGCCAACAGCACTTTTTAACAGAATAAAATCTTGGCAAGTGTTTTTTATGTAAATAAAAGTATTATAGATTGCAGTATATGTTCGAGAAATAAAATAAATAACACACAAGCGTTTGTGAGTAACAGTAAAAATATCAACCCTCCTAAAGATACTGTTTCCCTCGGCTAACACCTTGGCTAACAGTATTTTCCTTGGGATGATATTTTTAACTGTAACCCACAAACCCATGTGTTATTTATATACTACTCCATAAGCAGTGTGACTTAATCTAATATTATATACTCAATAGCTTTTTGTTTATTTGCACATGTGTCAGCATTTGTACTTGTGGTTCTTTACCTATCTGGCACTAGTTTTGTTTGTTAATCCATTTGTAATGTTTTAATTGCTCTGCAACATTTACAACTGTGCATTTGCACATGTGAGCATCAGCTGTTCCTAAGAAAGACACTGAGCTGTTTGGTGTCCAATGACTGACTGAATTTTGAAATTGTAGTTTTGTGGTTTTCCTGAAAGGCCACAATTATGTGCACTACATTAAGCAACATTTTAGAAAAGAATTTTACCACCTAAAGATTTTTACCACCTGGTTCTCAGTCTCTATCTCTAGAACAGCAGTAAAATGTACTTTCACTGTATTTTATAGGCTGTTTGAAATGTTCTATTTATAATATGAAAACAATATCAGTTTGACAGCAGCATGTACAAAAGATCTTAGAACCTCATGAAGTAAAACAGCCCTTATATCACATATTAACAGCTATTTTCCTGAAATGTTCTGCTTTGAAAGTGAGTATTTCTTAATTTGTTTCTTAAATTCATTCTTACATATTTTGGTCAAATTCCTACTTTTTATCTAAGATCTTATGGTAAAGGTTACTTATTTCCAACTCCTAAATATCACATGATAATTATTATTAATTATTCAAATTAAGTTCAAACACGTACATAGATGGTTTAACAAAACTTTTATTTCAAGTAAATCTTTAAGGAAAGAAGAAGATTTTAGAATTCCGGAAACGGGCACATATATGGTAGATATCTTAGTATAATCATAGGAAAACATGTACAGCAGATGTGATAAAGAAAATATCGAACCTTTAACAGCGTACAGTTATTTTATCGCACCAAAATCCAGCGTGCACTTATTTTGACCAGTAAGCGTCTATGTATATCGGAGCACAAAGTTACTTGCTATGCAACTCAATTATGATAACTCTTATAGAATAAAGAAGAAAAATAAATTAACTATATTAATATAAGCTTGCATTTAGCGATTTTATTCACCGATCCAAAATTAGTTGCCGTCAGTTTACCTTCAATAACTTTTTTAATTATGAATTTAGGCGTCTGTAATGTTGATGAAATGTGTGTCGGTCCTATCTTCACATCCTCAATACAAAATATGCAATTGTAATCGAATATTTATGAAATACTTCATAAAAAACACTCACTCTGACGTGTGTTTACACGGGTAAATCCGCCATTAGGGCGTATCGCATGAAATCACCTCGCTTAAAGGAGTATCGCACCGCTATACGTTCGACCCCCTGTTTTTACATATTTCTCCTAATCATTGTGACAATATTATTACTTGAAACAACGAGGTACTCTGAAATAAGCTTTTCCTCCTCTTCTTCTTCTTCTTCTTCTTCTATATTAGTGACATGGAGCTTTATAGTACATTAAATAAAGTCCCTGTAAATGATAATCATCGTAGTGTGAAAGTGAGCCTGAGTGTCTTAGAGTAATTAAAAAAAAATGTTTAATCCAACCAACCTTAGAAAATCAGAAATCAAAAAACGTGAAAACCCCAGCAACCAAGAAATCATACAGGGAGGCCGTGATCAACGGGGAACCAAAGAATCTGAAAACAAATCAACTGCTACAAAAATTTTAAAATGGATATTGTGTTACAAGAAATAAAGGAAATCGCAATGATAACAACAAAGCAAAATCACGAAGGTTTAAAAAATTCCAGACACGAAAACAATATAAAACATATAAAAAGCGGAAAAGTCAGATACAACAAGGTAAAAAACAGTGTTGAACTTATCATCACGCCCAATGTCAGAAACTGAACTGATAGTGCTTGGAAAAGGGTAAGGATTTTGTCCACGATATAATTCATTCGCATGATAAGGTTCGATTAGCGGAAGAAGTTTTTCATTTTTCAAGACGTTTAAGACTAAAAGAGTACATTAACGATTTGTTTAAAAATGATATCAACGAAAGCGATGATAATAACCAAAAAGAAGAATACCAAAATTTGCCGTTCTATAATAAATCATCATCTACCTTTACCCCACCTGGCGGGAGAGACATTTATTTGGATTTTTATATTGAGGCTATAAGTAATGAAATTATGCACTCTTCTAAACAAAAACGGTTTCGTCCTAATATATCCAAGCAAGAACTCCAGTCGCTTAAAGACCTATCTCGTGATACAAATATTGTTATCAAAAAGGCAGACAAATCCAATACCATCGTTATAATGGACAAACAGAAGTACATCGACGAAGTGAATCGACAACTGAACGATGAGCGATATTACAAAAAAGTAGAAAAGGAACAACATAATTTGACTAAGTTAAAAATAGAAGAATGTGTAAATGAAATACAGGAAAATAATGTAAGCATTACTAAACAATTTGACATGTTCCCGTCTACTATTCGTACACCTCAATTTTACATTTTACCGAAAACGCATAAAACATATGATGAGAAACTTCCTCTCGGATAGCCTGGTCGTCCCATTGTTTCAGCATGTAGCTCCAGTACTGAGAACATAGCGAAATACCTAGACTTTATTTTAAATCCTTATATGCAAAGTTTGCCTTCCCATATCAAGGATACCACCGACTTTATAAATAAGGTTCGTAATCTTAAATTAAACAAAGACACCTATCTAGTTACCCTTGATGTTTCATCATTATACACAAATATCCCTCATAATGAAGGTATTGAATCTTGTATATATATTTTTTACAGGAAAATAACGGAAACAAAAATATTAAAGCTAATGATATAAGGAAATTGTTAAATATTGTTTTACATAATAATTGCTTTGACTTTAACGATCAAAGTTATTTACAAACCATGGGCACAGCAATGGGAAGCCCTATGGCACCTTCTTAAGCTTTATTATTCATGGGTAGACTAGAAGAGCAATTTCTTAACTCTACTTATGTAAAACCTGATGACTGGTTTCGTTTCCTAGATGATATTTTTATGATTTGGAATGATTCTTTGGAAACGCTAAACTTTTTTATAGATTCCTTAAATAGTTTCCACCCGAATATTAAATTCACATACAATATTTCTAAGTGTTTGGTATCTTTTCTTGATGTTTCTGTATCTAAAGACGTAACAGGAAAAATTGTTACCGATATATTTTGCAAACCTACAAATATGCATTTGTATTTAGATTTTACATCCTCTCATCCTTTATCATGTAAGCGTGGTATCCCGTTTAGTCAAGCTAAACGTTATAGACGTGTCATTTCCGATGACGGCAGTTTTAAGCAGTCTTTAGATATGTTGAATAGATATTTTTCAGATAGAAATTATCCTAAATCTATTATTGAGAAAGCGTTTTCTAAAATTCACGGCATGTCCAAAAATGATGTTCTTAGTCCTGCCGTTAAAAGTACAAGTTCAATAATACAATTTACTGTATGTTTTGATACATCTCTGCCTATTTTTTGTGAAATCTTAAATAAATATTGGGATCTATTACTTTTGTCTGATAAGGTAAGCGTTAAAAATATACATACCAAGTTCAAACCTATTTTAGCATATAGACGTCCTAAAAACATTCGAGATTATCTTAGGAGAAGTGCTTTACTTGATCGCACATTTTTATCTAGCCAATGTTTACGAAGTAGATGTTCACATTGTAACAATATAATTGTTGGTTCCCAATTTAATAGCAGCATAACAGGTAGTTCATTTGATTTACACAATGATGTTAACTGTACTACGCGTAATGTAATTTACCTCATTACATGTAAAGGCTGTAAAAAGCAATACGTAGGTCAGACTAATCAAAATGTATCATGCAGAATGAATAAACATAGATTTGATATAAGAAATTGTGACGTAAATCCAGTTTCACATGTTGCGATCCATTTCGGATCAAACGATAATAAGTGTTCATTGTCAGATTTTTCATTTTTACCTATAGAAATTATAGAAAACAACATATGGACCGGTTATGTAAAGAATCTTTTTGGATCCATAAATTAAATACTATGATTCCAAATGGACTAAATAATAAAGTATTGTTTGATTTATAATGCGTTACCTGAATATTAATATGTTTGTCTATTATCTTATTTTTATTAACACTGTGTAATAGACATCTGTATCACTGTTGATCCATTTTAATTCATGTACCAGCTTTATTTATAGCATAAATATTTGTTTCTACATGTTATCATAGTTTTGCCGCTAAACGCCATAACGTTTTTCGCGAGTTTAACGCGTGTTCCGTTATGACGTCGCTTCCGGTAATTTTATTATGTTTTGCACTGATGAAGGCATATAGTTTAGAGTTTATTTCATTTATTCCATAAGGCTATTCGCCCATGATGGCAATACAAGCATACATATATACATGTACAATACAAAGTAAGCATGATTTATGTGCATAATACAGCGAACAAAATTAATATTAGATTTACATAGACTTTTCATTGGAGAAGGTCAAGCATGACATACGAAAGCTTAATATTCTTAATAATTTCATTTCATATCATTTAAAGTATGACTTTAGTATAAATTTGTTAAGACTAGTAATCTGAAAAACATTATTTTCTCCTTAAATTACAATCAGAATTTGTATATATATATATATATACATTGAGATACATGTAGTAATATGTTATCTTTCTCGTAAAAAAGAAAGATAACCCTTGCATGAATTTAGTACAAAAATAAAAATATTTATATATGTATAGTATAACAAGAACATACAAATTACATCCATTTTAACTACCAGCCTTACCGAAACAAAATGCAAGACGGGAATCATGGATTAAATTTAAGCATGTAACATGAAAATTGCATTAAATATCAAATTTCTAGCATGTCTTTTTTTTTTTTTTTTTTATCTAGAACGATGTTTTAAATTCACATTTTACAACTATGCATATAAGTAGGTTTACAAGAAAAATAAGTCATTACTCAACTGAACCGTATAGCATTTCATTTCTCTTTTCAAAAGATTTATATACAAAACTTCCTAGTTTCTTTCTATTTGTATCATTTTCATTGTTTAACAATTCAATAAATCTTACTATATTTGGATGTTTCCAGTATTTCTTATGAATAAATTGTTTCCTTAATTCAGTATACATTGAACATTCTAATATAAATGATATTCATCCTCTAAAACATTACAAATTAAACATTTTCGTTCATTAACTGGAGTTCTTGTAGGTCTGGACCAACGTCCAGCCTCTATTTGTAGCCTATGAGAGGAAAAACTCGTAACCTTACCATAGCTTGGCACAATTTGTTTGCATTAAAAATATCTAGATATGATTGAAACTCAAAATTTGCTATTGTCCTATAAAATAAAGCTCTACTAGAGTTATGTAATCTTTCATGCCAGTTTTGAACAAAATTGTCCTTTAAACGTTGTTTTAAAATTGCTAGAAACACATCAATATCTCCTACACTCTGCTGTAACCAGACATCATAAAATCCTAAAGAACATAAAAGTTGTTTTAATTTCGAACACCAGTTTACTATATTTGGGTTATTTTCAAAATCACTTTTCAACAATTTATAAACTCTACTAACATATTTGTTTTCATTACTACACAATATTTTCATCCAAAATTTTACAATATTGAAAAGATGTCTACAATGAAATGATATTCTACCAAGTTCTCCATAAATAAAATCATTTTGTGTAGTTTTTTTAACTCCAAAATCTTTTTACAAAATTGTAAGTGTACCCGTTCCATTGTTTGGCTAACCGTAAAACCCATTATCTCACTACCGTAGTTTAATATAGGTGTAATTAATGTATCAAAAAGATTAAGCTTATGCCTTGGTTTAATATACGTAAATTTATATAAATATTTATTTAGTTTAAAAATAGCTTTTTTGTGCTTGTCCAGCTAACATTGTTTGTGCTTTTGTAACTGATCCACCACAAGTAAATACAATACCAAGATATGTAAATGTGATTAACAATTTCAATCAAATTACCATCATAATAAAACTGAAGATCACTTGGAAGTCTACCACCTCTTTAAAAAATCATAACTTTCGTTTTAGATACATTGACTTTTAACTTCCATGTATTGCAATAATCATACAAGAGACATATATTGTGTTGAAGTTCTTCTGCTGAGTTTGCAAAAATTACGATATCGTCCGCATATAATAACAGGAAAACTTTAAACATATTTACATCTATTCCTTCAACACCACTTTTTAAAAAATGTATCTTCTAAGTCGTTTAAGAACATAGAAAAAAGAAATGGTGACAAACATTCACCTTGTCTTACCCCTAGTGTACATGTAAATTCATTACTTAAATTATTCAAATACTTTACTTTTGATTTTACACATTTGTACATAGATTGAATGACATCTAAAATGTTACCTCTTAACCCTAACTGAATAAGCTTGTACCAAAGATTTTCCCTAACAACGTAATCAAATGCTTTACTGTAGTCAACAAATAAATATAAAAGTTGTTTTCCTTGATTTATAAAATGCGACATTAAACCATTTAAAACAAAAACATTATCTACAGTACTCATATTTGATCTAAAACCCGCCTGAGCTTCAATGTAGACATTATATTTTTCAGCCCATTTTTTTTAACCTTGTATTAATTACAATTGAAAATAATTTACCAAGACTACTTAACAATGTGATACCTCTATAATTTTCTACTTCATTAACACTACCTTTCTTATGTAACGGAATGACATATCCTTCTGACCATCTATCAGGAAAATATCCAGTTTTCAAAAATTTTATTAAATAAAACACATAATAAAGGAATAAAAACATCTTTTCCTGATATAAAAAATTCATTAAGTAGCAAATCTGGGCCTGCAGATCGATTACGTTTTTAATTGATTAATTGCTTGTTTTATCTCATATTCTGTAATTATTACATTTAACTCTTGAAACATGACTTTAAATTCTTCTCTCTATATCTACTATTAAACTCTAATATCATCATCATCAGGAACAAAAAATCTATCAGCTGGGTTATTTACAGCTCTAAAATAATGTTCAAAATTCGACAATGGAAATTTCTGCAGGTTTAAACGCCCTGCAGGACTCTTTTAACATATTCCAGTATAAACGAGCATTCTTCAGTTTATTGTTTTCAAAATTTGACGTTTTCTGTTTATCATATTCAAATCTACATGTACGTAATAATTTTTTATATTCTGATCTACATTTAAACCATATTAATTCTATTTTCGTCACAAGGGTTATTACCAGATAACAATTTAAAAGTCGTAAAATGCATACCTTTTTTTCGGCACATTCATTATTATACCAAGGGCAATCAGTCTTAACGCTATGCTCACTATTTAAATTATTAATAACTTTTATATTTTTCTTAAATAGAGGTGATGCAAACATCATCTATAATATTTTCAAAATTATTCAGACAATCATTTTATAGTATTGCCTTCATTACATAATAAAATATCATCTTTTAATCCATTAATCTTTTCTTTTTACGTCAGTACAATTCAAACGATGAACAAACTCTGAACATAAATCGTTGTTCCACGCATATTTCATTTTAACGGTATCTGATATATTTTCATCAATACACAAAGGAACATTTACATTTTTATCAAACACAATATCAAACTCAATTAAAACAGTGATCAGATAAAATATTTGGTTCATGTACATGAAATTTTTTAACATGTTTAAAAGAATTTTGTTTACATAATACATAATCAATAACACTAGCACCACGGTTATTTACAAAAGTATAATTACCAATATTCAAATCGTTTCCTGATCTACCATTTAGTATTCGTAACCCTGTTTGTTTACAAAAATCAATTAAAGCTAATCCATTATTATTAACATGACCGTAATCTTTTGATATCCTGGGTGACTCATTATCAATAATATAATCATCAGGTAAATATCTATATGTGTCATATTATCAAATGCAACAAAATCTGGTAAATTTGAGGTACGTGCGTTATAATCGCCACAAAGGAAATAATGTGAATGCGTGGAAGAATCATTTTCTATAAAAAATACATGAATCAGTCAAACGATCGAAAATATTGTCATTCACTAGTGATTGTCTACTACTGTCATCTGGGTATGACATAACATAAACCAATGTAGAGATCTTCAATGGTATTCAACGTACATGACTTTATTCTTGATCCATAAGATGTCATCTTTACTTTGATACACAAGCATATCTGGAGAGAACAGTTTATTTCTAATGTACAAAATTATACCTCCAGAATTACGCTTACACGATTTTTTAATCATAGTTCTGTTCAATACAAAATATTCAAAACCTTTCACGTTTAATTCCGAAAACTCATTTGTCCATGATTCAGTTTAATAAAATTATGTCATTATTATCAAAAATTGATTTTAACTCTTCAGATTCCAGTTTATTAGTTCTTTTTTGTTACCAAAACCATTTATATTTAATAATGCCAATACGAATTTGTACCTTCCCGACATATCCTAGTTATTGCCTTGATGCGCTTTCGGTGTAAGTGGGTCAGCGATGGATTTACCTGTTGATCTATTTTTAGACGCAGGTGAAAACCCGTTTCTATTTCTAGACATACTTCGATTATACGGGTTTGATGACTGTGACCGTTTTTCACTGCGACCTTGTGTCCGGGAAACATGTGACACACCTTTTCGCACTGTGTTTTCATTTTGTGTTGAGTGTGTTGTTGACATGTCATATTCTAAGGAATTTGATGGATTTAGGATTTTGGGACTACTGTTATCATTAAGCAAGGTAGGTGTACTTCTATCATCTGTCTGTGAGTTCAATAATTCTGTGCTTAAATTAATTGTTTGTTTACTGCTTTGTAATGACACATTTTTTTCTGTCTCATGTGCTTTTACTGCGGATGTGTTTGACATTATTTCAATATTTCTGTCTGGAAAATTAATTGTCATAATCGCTTCTGTAATCGGGTATCCGCCACTCTCACAATTTTGCACTATATTACTTTCACGTAAATGATCTGTTGTAGAGTGCGTGTTTTGACTCTGGGGAACATGTTGATCAGTTGTGTCAGGAGTGTTGTACCTCAATATGTCTTGTTGGTTGTTATTTTGTGCTGTTGTGTTAGCACCATAAATAAACTGGTTATTGTCTGGTATTATTGTCCCTTATTGAAGGGTTAGAATCACGTGATACTGTATCCATATGAGTATTTTCAGTATTTACGGAAACTAAGGGGGGCCATTCAACATTATCATCCTGGTGTAAAAATGTTTGAGTTCGTTTCTGTTGACATGTATCAGGCACATTTCTGATTCCGTGACCCATGATTTATATGTAGATTCGTGTGTGTTTGGATGGATGCGATCCTCTTGGTGATGACTTTGCATGTTTTGAAACTCTACAGTTGTTGACATTCTCTATATTTTGTAATCGATTTACCTTGTACAAATTTGTTCCATTCTGGCAATTCATCATGTAATTATAACGTCCATCAGCAAGTAATTTTTTGCAGGATAAACACTATTTTGACTTTCGACTTCACTTGGATTTAAATGTTCACTGTAATGCTGGGTCGTAATTCGTAGGCCAGACTTCGACGAGCCGGGCCTCGCTCTGGATTTCTTCTAATGAACATATCAAATGTACTACATGGAACTGCCTCCCATCCCATCGATACGGGATACAGAGATGTTCGCAGCATACTCACTCTACTCATAACTTATTTCCCTACCTATCACTTGTAATCCGCGTGGAAATTTACATATTATGGGCCTGATACCCTCTATTGACGATATCACGCCTGAGCCCTATGGGCCGCCTGTTTATTAACGCAAATTTCAGTGGGTCTGATGTCGAGCCTATCTTTCAAGAAAAATTCTGTAATAATGGTCTTCAATGTATCTCACGCTCTATCTTCACACAAATCGCTTCTAAAAATCAATTGTTTCTCCTTATCTGGCCTCAAAGATCGATCGATTTAGCTTAAGCTAATGTTTTCATGAGGCCATGTCTTGTGAATTGTTCCCTAGTCACTCGTCAATAACAGTGACCTAGTTTCTCGTGCATTTTTACCATTGAATTCATTGAAGAGATAAAACACCTCCTGCTATCAATTTACCTGTTCTTGTCTGAATGCGTATCCATTTAGCTTCGTCAACATTCATAAGGCACTCTTTTATCAACTCCAGTTGAAGATTCTGCCAACAATTGTTTCTCGAAACCGGATTTTTTCGAACACATTTTCACCTATTTCTGTACATTTTCCCGCCTCATCTATCCCTGCCAGTAATTTGCAAAAATCTTATTGTGGAGAAAATCATTCATCTTTGACATCCTTTCTGATTACCCGATTATACCCTTAATTTCTCACTTGCAATTACTGTCCAATACATATAAGTTGAATTATATCCTAGGTCACTAGGACATTTCTAAAACACTTGACTACTTGCTCTTACAGAATTATTTAATCGTTTATTTGTTCATTTGACGTCTATGAATTTGCTTAGAATATAGCCGAAACACCGCTTCTGCATTAAACTTCTATATTTAACTAAAATCTGCTTCGTGTCTTAGTGTTGTGCTTCTGTCTGATTATTTTAGAGTAACATTAAGAAATACAATACTCCCCGATGGGAATAACTCTTCTCTCATTTAGGTTCAGTTTAGAATGTTGCAGTTTAAGTAAGATAAGTGGGTTAATATTTGTAATATGCGGCTCTCAAAATCGTATTGATTGTTTTAATCATTCTCACCACTTTAACATGAACATTATGCAATACAGAAATAGTCATCCTGAGTGACAATATCACTATTCTATTGAACGTTAAGATACAATGTTATTTGGTAAGATATACTTGTTTTCGACTTCCTTTGTTTATAATCATACGTATATATCTGTACTTATATTCGTGTGTTCTATCATATATAACTTAAACATATACTTATCACAATACTGTTACATACACTAAGATATGGTTCAACATTTCGACGATCATGAGTATTCCAATCTTTGATTGTCTAGAGCATAGATATGACAACTTTGTTTTATTATGTAAATGACCTAGACTCTGAAGATACATACAAAAATATATCATCCGTATATTTCTACTATGTATTATATATTAACCGATTTGATATAAATCCATGGCATTGTATCAACCGCAGTTAGAATACAGTAGTTGCTTAAAAGATGATCGTGTCCTCGGTAGTATAGTGGTGAGTATCCCCGCCTGTCACGCGGGAGACCGGGGTCGTCGGGGAGATAAACATTTTCTTACGATTTAATTATTTTGTCAAATACAAAATTATAACTATAGTTTTAAGTTTCTTTTAGTTGATATTGGTTAATTATTGTATTTTAGGCCAAAAATTTCCTATGTTATTTAAGTGCTTATTTTATATTTATTATTTGCACGGGTTTCCGTAAGCCTAAAGTATTAAATGGTGATGTGTAGAGCCTCGTTACCGCCGTACTGACAACCGATGTAAGATATTTAGTGCTTTTCATGTTGAAATTATAAGATTTATTGAACAAAGCAAAATTTATAAAAACAAACATTGATAAAATAGTTTACAAAGCAAAACTTATAAAAACAAACATTTATAAAATAGTTAAGAAGTTAACCGCCCAAAGTGATTTTATAATTAGTTCAGAGACATGAACACCTGGAGTACCAAGAGAATTCTTACGAAATAATTTTTAGAATGCTCTCCATTTCAGAGGTTATAACTTTTAAAATACTTTAAAGAGAAACTACAACACAAGGTTGCATTTATCTTTATCTAAATTGCTCCCCAGTTGCAAATCGGTGAGCTTATTGAAGAAACATGAACGATAAATAAAAAGTATTCTTACAATTTGAATGATTTGTTTCCCCTCTTGATAAACGTGTACAATTTGAAGCCAAAATGATAGCCATACTAATGTGTCGACCATATCCATTTCAACTAATCATGGCGCGTCAATGGTAATGACTTCTCAGTCAGCAGCCGATATTACTGTCAATGTTGATTCATACAACGTCTAAGTAATGAAGGAAATCATCAGTTTAGCAAGTTTTCAGAAAAGTAAATTAGCCACGTACTGATTTTATTTCTGAATATTTCTAGTGTGCGTTTTGTTTGAATCAATATGATATAACAAGATTCATTTCTATTTGTTATCCTGAATTAGACGCAATATATTGTAAAAAAGTGTGTATTCTGCTTCATTGAACAGAGGACAATGATATTAAATTTTGCTAGTTGGTGCTGTCATCATTTCATACTTATGATATCATTTAAAAATTATTTTATGTAAAACAAAATTTTATTCAGGAAAAAAAAAATTGGGGGGGGGGGGGAGACGTATAATATCATATAATTATGTACATAAATTAATGACAGGATTAACTTTTAGAGAAGACGACAAATCAAACAGTCTAGTGTTCTGTTCTTAACAAATTATTGTGATTTTTAAATGCTTAACATTGTATATTAAGCAAAACTGCAAACAACACAATACTTATTAGTTATAGAAGTGACTGATTACTATAAATCAGAATGAATGTCGTGATTGACATTACAGAAACCTTTAAATAAACATCGTGTCACACTTAATTTAAATCACTTTCTTGCAAATAAACGAATAATTAATCTATTGAGTTTTCTGTAAATAAGTTGTTTAAAGAATTTGGTCAGTTAATTATATAAGGATGGCACGATTTTATTCATCAAGAATCAAATTGCCTAATTCAATAGCAGGAAAAAAATCTACGCCTACAACGTTCATGTTTTCTTTTATGTTATATGTCTGCTTGTAAATATAAACGCTGTCAAATTATTCAATTATGCTGTATATTACTTGATATAAAATGTAGGCTTCATTTTAAGTTGGTAAGGTTAATATCTTCTTTAAAAATCATGTATGTTTTGTGATTGATATTGTTACTGTGTATACCACACTTGCAAAAAATTATATATGTATATAATTATGCAAATAAAACAATTTTCAAATATCGAAGTATATGTAAAATGTGTACTGCAAATATTTGTGCACATTATATTTAATCAAAAGATTATATGCATTCATTTCTTATTGGAAAGTTTGACATAGAATTTATAGAAAATAAATTTCTAATTACCTCCCTTTATTTACATGAAATGTTAAATTCGGTAATATCTTTATAAATAATGCTTATTGGAACAATATTGACAAATCTTAATTTGAGCATCATATTTATGAAATAAAACCATGAAAAAATGTGTTACAGGATCTTTAATAATTTAACTGACTTGACAGAAAAATATTTATATTTTATCGCAAATTTTTTCGCCCCTGCCTAACTTTTAAGCTTTCAGTTGAAGAACGATTTTATACTAGATGCCCATGACAATGCTTTGTCCTGAATTAAATATAGGTTTGTGCTCATTAGTAAAACAAAATTTAATTACAGTACAAAATTTAATTGGTCTTGCTTACTAATAAACAACAACAAATTTAGTGTTTAAAATTGTTTTTATACTAGACGATACGTTTGATATACTGCTATCCTATTGGACAAAAGAAATTCACTTATTTTCACCTGATTTACGAGCTGACTGTGTTTACATGACTGTTATCTTAATAAATTGGTGCTATTGCCGAAACACTTCATTCTATAGTTCCACACCTGTATTTCAAATTTTCACGGCGCACCATTTAAAAAGGTTTTAACACTTCGACTGATGAAAGTACCAAATATCCGTTGTGCGTATTGTTGATCATATCACAACTTCGTAAACTTGCACGTAAATATTTATTGTGTTGAAGATATTCTGTTAAACGTGAACGTTTTTACCTAATTAACAATGCAAGCATATTATTTTGGTAAATAAACTTGATGAAAATGTTCTTTGTCGTTGAACTCTTATTTGACGAAAACAAATAGCTTGCAGTGTTTTTCTACCCACTCAATGCATTTGCTATCATTGCTTTTTACGATCATGATCACACAAAAATACAATATAATAGCAACTCAAAATGTTTCAACGCCTCCAAATAAGTTGTTTTACAATAACAATATTTTCTATTTTTGCCTGTCCAGGAAATAGTGAGCCAAAGTAGCAAAATTAAACAATATAATAAGGATTGTCAGGGAAGGTAATTCAGATTAACATCGAGTTTTAAATTAAGTAGGTTAATCAATTATTTCGGAAAGAAAAAGAAAATCAAATAAATCATTCGAAATCATGATTGAAACTACATTTTTGATTGTTCAAAAACAATGTCGCGTCCTGACAAAAACATCTTATTTGTACCATTTCCGTAAAATATAGACTCATTCGCTATTAATTAACTCAATTTACAGTCTAAAGGAGTGACGTCATCCCATGCGCGAGTAATTGGAAGACCACTCAAAACATATTCCTTCACTCTTGATATTCAGTGTTCGTCTAAATAAATATTTCTTTTTCAATTCAATCTTTCTTTAGCAATCGGCATAAATATGCCTTTGGCCATTTACAAGTAAATAATTATAGAATATGGCCAAGACAAAATAACACATCAATGAACTATAACAATTCAAATACATATGATTAATTAAACACATAACATATAAACATCACAATATATTGTAAATAAATTTACAATTAAGCACTGTTTGTCTATACAAATTCATTTCGTTCTTACTTTAAATGCCTCTTTAATATAAGTTGCTAATTTTACTTGAATAGTTTTATTATAATCATTCATTATTGCAACAAATTTATTAAGTGAAGGCCAAGATGTATAAAATTTTGGAAGTAAATCTTTTCTGATATTATTATAATAAAAATGATATTCAGTTTCAACCTGTTTCTGATTACAAAATAAACACAATCTTTCATTTCTCTCTATATTATTAAGTCTACCAGTTTCAATTTTAAGATTATGCGAAGACAAACGGAATCTAGTTAACAGGATTCTAGATATATCATTAACAATATTATTAAGATAAGGTTCAAATTCTAACACATTTTTAAATTTTGCATAATATTCTAATTAGCGCGAGGTATTTAAACTTGAACTCCATTCTTCAATAAACTGGTCACACAATCGTCTTTGTATAATAGAAAAATAATTCAAATCAAGATTAAAGATATCAAATAACTGTGAAAGACTTAGATTGTCAAGAGTTTATTTAATTCTAAACACCAAATTATTAACATTTAAATAAGTGACAACATTTGCCTGTCTATATGATTAAGAAGGGCATGTTTTTAATTGGAGCGATTTCATTGGTCGGCAACTGATGCTGAATGGGCACAATGTCACTTTGAAATAACAGTACCTGATAGTTGGAATAATTGTGAACAGTCCAAAATATACTTATAATCCTGTCTGATCCTGAATATTAGAAAAAAATGTTGACGCCTTTGTTATATTTCCGCACAAATGTCCAAATTATCTTTATATTCCCAGAAATTGTTTATTAGGTACATAGTTCCTCGCTAAGTATAATTATTCCAAATTCCTGGTAATAATCACCGGTCAGAATAAATCAAATTCAGTTTTTTACATTCAAAGCATCTGAAAATATTATGCATCCCTAATCTATTAATATTATAAAAAATATGAATCCATAAAGAACATCTGAAACGGCAAAATTGAAAGAAAAGTTGCAGGTTCGGTTTAATTAACCTTGTTCATAGACGGTAAATGGAATGCGCAAGCTACCGTTCACACCCCTAGCACCGGCTTAAGCAGATTTCAACATTTTACATGATAAAAAAATTCAATTTATGTACAGACAATAATATTAATATTAATATTTCAATTTGATCATTCGGAAGAAAGAAAATTAATAGGTGGGGGATGAAAGCTGTGAACTATTTAAATATTTTATTTTATAAACAGTCCATTTTCGAATCTATGCATTTTTCTTGACCTTTTAGTTCTTATCATTTGCCTAGTAGAATTGTTAATGTCATGTCCTCTCCTCCCCCTTCACCGCCATTGTGCCTTCACCCTTATATGGTTCGGTGCCTTCTGAGAAACCTTCTAGTGTGTCTGAGTCTGGGCTGTGGTCTGTGAATGCCGCTTTGCCTTGTTGATCTTAGTTCTTATTTGTTAGTAAACACATCGCCAACTCTTTCTTAACATTTTAGTTAATGTCACCTTAATTGACTTATGCATTGTTTTCGGAAATGACAATAATTAAGCACACTTTACTTGATTAATAACATGAAAAAACGACAGAAATAATTTTACAAGAGACCCTGATAAAGAGACCCTAATGAGAATGCCAGCCACTAAAGCCAACTGGAAGGGCATACAGTAGGGCAGATTCTAAGACAAACTGGAAGGATACCCAGTAGGTGACCAAAACAAACATACTAAAAGTACAGCCAGGTCTAAAAGATTGGTATGATAACAAAGCAAAGAATAAATTTTAGATTCGGTTGAAAATGGACTGTTATTGAAATTAAATATTCAAATAATACATAACTACCCTCTTATTAGACTTTTCTTTGATTTTTTTCTTTGATTTTCTTGACGGTTACTCTTATGTCTTACGAGAGATTAGACGGTCCGTGCTCTGCCTTGCGTCCTGTCCTGTTTTTGTCTCATGGTCTCATTACCACTGGTTCTTCTTGCTGGGTCGTGTGGGGGTTGCGTCCATTGAACGTCGTCTTTCCTTGTTTATCATATTTTTTCCTTCTACCGAATAACCAAAAAGTAAAACCAGGGTGAATTTGGATAATTGTTTGTAGTAAATTTGCCATATTTGATACTTAAATGTTGCATTAGACAAGTACTTATATTTACATGACATATATTAATAAATACAGTATATTATGAAATTTGCGTTTAAGATTTACCTTCCCCAATAATACAATTCTGCAATTAGTACAGTTATAATGATTAAGTGTTTTGTGTGGATGTCAACATACCACTTTGTTAACATTTTGCTACAATCATGACAGTTGCCTTTACGTTCAGTGCTATTTTCGTCAGATAATAAGCATCTTACATGTTCTTATTCAATTATTGCAACATTATAAAACACCACATATGACCCCTTTCTATTGAATATTTTTTTATTCATTTCCGAGGCATGATGTGCTTTAAAGGTGTGAGCGATTTAGACGAACTGATGACGACCCTCAGATAAAAGCAACATGCTCATTGGCTACATCAGACAAAGTGAATATCTCAGATAAAAGCAACATGCTCATTGGCTACATCAGACAAAGTGAATATCACATTGACATCTCGTGTAAGAAATGATCATAATTAAGAACTTTTACTGCTTAATGTATGAATTATAGCCAGGAAAATCAGTAAGCAACAAAGTGTGTAAAATTAGTAAAATTAGTTGTTAAATCTCTTTTTTCTTCTACTCGAAAATTTGTAATGATGTACACAAACTAATGAAGATGTCCCTCGATTGAAACCAATCTATAATTGTTAACGTAATGAAACAATTAGCATTAATTTTTATTAGTGTTGTTGTATCAACAAAAATAAAACTGCTAAACAATAAAGGCTATCTTCTTTCATGTTTTTCTTTTAAAGGAGCACGCCTCCAGATCCATACTAACTTTCATTGTATTTAAACGTATAATTTGTGAAGAAACCAAAAGCTACCAATGACGCAACCCAACGTAAATTACAAAAAAGAAGTTAGAATATTTAAAAATATCCCTTACTGCGAAAGTAACGCGAAAGAACCCTGCCTTATAACTATGGCAAATTGCGTTCTAAGTACAAGGCCTCTTACATAACGATTGGTTAAGCAAATTGATAACAAACTGTAGAGATAACAGCAAAAAAGAAATACACAATCACTTGTTAATCTGACAAGGAAATAAGTAAACATCACGTGTATAGAACGATCATTATTAAGAGCTTTTACTGTTTAATGTATGAATTATCGTCAGGAAATAAATGATCAGCGAATTGTAGTAAGTAAGTATATATCTGATTTTATCATGTAGACAAACTAATGGAAATCTCTCTAAATAAGACCTTAATTATTTTTGACCCTACTGAAAAACTTCAGCTAATTTTAATTAAGACGTGTTGTATCACTAATATGTAAAGTGGTTAAACACTTGAAGAGATATCCTGTTTCCTGTTTTCTCCTATCTTTTAATGGATTTGACAGGAATACCCTATTAGAATGTTCTTTTGAGATATTTAAAATGTTAACAAGGACAAAATGCAACTCTAAAGATATTTGACTCACCATTTGCGCTAGAAAGTCTTTTACCAAACACATTGCGTCAATAATTCTGAAATATAATTTGTCTTTATCATGTTATCGAAGTCTCCTTTTAAAAAGAAAGCATTCATGACTCATATTATTCAAAGTAACTTTTATCATTAAGACGAATACTTTTTTGGCAATATACATGTTGATATATATAAAGCTGTCTTCATAACCTCAGATTCCCTTTCAAAATTCCATTTATTTAGTTCCGCCCATTTTTTTCTCGTTTAGGGCAAAAACATTTTTTTACTCGGGGACCATACAGCGCTTTTCATGGAATGGCAATACTGTGTCACATTGAAGGTTCCATGATAACCACCGTATGAACACATCTGCGGATGATTCTATATTCAAAATTTCACCATTTTCGTGTTAAATGTTGATTCTGCTTAAGCCGGTGCTAGCGGGCGTGGACGGTAACTTGCATTCTCCAGTACCGTCCATGAACAGGCTCAATCAAACCGACTTTTTCTTTTTGCTACTTTTTCAATTTTGTTGTGTTGGACTTTCTTTAGGGATTTTTTTCTCTATTTTATACACATCGAAATTATATACATAGTTGAATATAACGAATACTTATACTATATAAAATTTCTTTCGATCTTTCTCTGAAACAATCAATAAAAGACTTTAGTATGAATCTGTATTTTGTTTGAATTAAGTGGACACTCCTCAATAGTATGGTGGTGGTGAGTATCTGCCTGTCACGCGGAAGAACGGAGTTCAATTCCCCGTCATTCAGACTGTAAATATTTTGCTTTGCAACACAAAAGCTACAATATACATGTATCAGTAACATCTCTAATAATATATTTGTAAATCATCGCAGAAAAATCTTTAATTCCTGTCATTTGCGAGTAACATACATTGAAACATATATTTAGGTATGGCTATGTTGATTTGTTACTCCTCGTTTCTCTCTTGGATTTATCAATATGCTCACATGTGAATTTCTACAATTTGTGTTTCCGCTCGGTAAAGCTCAAATGTTGATTTCCCTATACTTTGATTGTGGATAAACACCCTGTCTTTATCGTCACAGTAGTGACTTCTTGTTTTGACTGTTATGGTAAATTAGAAACGTTATTATCACTAGAGGTCGTCATCAGTTCATAGAAGCTCCATTTACCGATTTTGAAACAAGCACACCAGTCTTCCTCAAAGAATGCTTTTGTTTACAAGTCTTTTTAATTCATTTCAATTAATTTTTGTTCACAAAATGTGTACTGCATAATATTAATTCTGACTAATGTAATCAATATGTATACTATAATCTCTAAAAGAAACAACAATTACTGTCTCTGTACAATAAAAGTTTGCTTTATTTTTTATTAGGCATGGGCAAGGCAAGTCTACACTTATATCAAAATACTTTTTCCGCCATGTCCTTGGTTTGCTAATGACTTACTAAAGTTGACACTGCTTCATCTTATGGAGCAACTCGCCAATTAAAAAGGTTAATAGAATATTATTTGCAAATTGGAGCAATTCGGGCGACTTAAAAAAGGCTTACTTACAGAAAGTTGTCGCAAAAAGTTGAGCTGTTTTTATTTGTTTTATTTGCATATAATAATGCTGTTTAAAATTTTGACTATAGCTATCTCTTTCTGGTGTTTCCCGTATTTATGGGACTTCTGCATTTTGTAAATAAATCATGTGATTCAAACATTTTAGTGAATATCAGAGGTACTGTACTATTCAACATAAATGATTTTTTTTACAAATAATATATATGCCTATCATAAGTTATTCACGAAATATCACATTCTTATCTTTTTTCTGAACTTTGTCTATCATCACTTTTAGCTTTTTTGTAATCCCGAAAAATAAATCATTTCTTAATGACCCAGGGTAAAGTGCGGAAAAATTTGACTAATGGATAACAGCGTGAAAGAAAATGTCAAACACTTTTAAAAAACAAATGCCTTCAAGAAGTTTCTCACTTATCTATTGTGAACTCTACGTTACTATTATCTAAAATTTTGTCTATAGATGTGCCTTTCAAAAATAAATGAATGCTATTACAAATTATTAAAAGTATTTTATACTTTATTTTCTGAGACTAAAATGTTTAATGTTGTTTGTGATATCAAGGAGATGGAGGTCAAGCAGTTTAATATCTTTGAGTTCTAACACATCACAGCCAAATTGCACACCGGATAGAAAACAGAAAAAGAGATGTTTGTTAACAACTACACAAACAGCCCATGACAAGGAATACTTCCATGAATTCAAACATGTTAGTAAAACGGCTTTTGAAGAAAATTCAGTGAAATCACAATACAATGATTTATACCAATTTCAAAACCAGCTACTTATTAAAACATGGGCTCGAATCCTGCTAGAGATTATGGATTATTTCATGTAAGGAAGCTATCAAGGTAGTCTGTGGAACATTGGTGGAAAATTGTATATATTATATCTTAGACAAATTAGTAATTAAATAAAACAAAACAAAAAAAAAACAAAAACAAAAAACAAATAATAATACTACTTGTAGAATATATCTTGTCTACAGTATCTTTTACCAATGAAATTGATTTTCTCGCAGATACTAAAAGTTTCACAACATAGTGTAATTGTTAGTGTTTAAGAATATTTTTTTCTTAATTTTTTTCCTCAAAAATTATTTTTAAGTCAACATTATTCCTCATCCAAATAACGTTAGCTATTAAATTATTCATCTAATATTATGAGCAATCAGCGACATGGCTTTACTATAAGCATTATATGTATGTAAAGTGCATATATTCAGTTACTTGTGTTTAAGTATGCGACATAACAGCGTTTAATATTAAAAGTGTATATGTACCTATGTCTGCAATATGAATAATGTTTTGCATTTTTGCCAATATTTCATAATAATATCTTAAAAAATCTAATCCTCTTAAGTATTATAAGATTTAACAGAAAACGACAATATGACGATTTTATTGTGGTGGTAAATGCATATTTCTAAAGCGTTCATGTTTTAGATACAGAATTGATGCAGCAAGTACGTATTATTAATTTTATTTGTGTTCCCGTCTAAATTTTAGAAATTGATATGACTTAACAAGGCGGACTTTGTCACTTTATGTATCGTATTGAACACTAAAGAAAAAACAACAACATTATATATTAAATTAATAATTTCATTTTAGAGTGCATTGAACAGTAGGTTGAAGTATACTTTTTCATTAATGCGTACAAAATGCTATTATGGTGCAATTACACGATGCCTGTTTACTCTTTTCCTTTTCAGCAGGTATTATTTCATGACTAAATATTTTCCGTGTTGTAATGATAGTCAAAAGAAAGTGACATCTTTAAGTGTAAAGTAACTGCCGCCAACGTTCTTTCTGTCAAAACACATAATGAAATAAAAAGTTGTTTTGTTTCGCAACATATGAACATTTAAAATGGATACAAATGTCGATAACATGGGAAAACCTCTTCTTTTTTCCACGGCTGAACTTTGTCCGTATATTTCCATCCGTTTTGTTCGATCGTATAAACACTTATTCGCGGGTGCAAACATAAACAACTTGGTAAATTGTGTTTGGGTCGGATAATAAAAAAATATCATATGAAGATTTCGGTAAATATCCGTATTTATGGACATGGATAATGTGATATTCTGCCTCGTTGAATTCCACATTGGTCAGGTCGATAATCTTCGACCTCGGTGGACGTATTTATTTTTAGTAAATTTAATTTCAGGTTAATATATATAATAATAATAATAAGACTGATAGCATTGTTTCTTTTCTTCAAGAATACAATTAAACGTTACGCAATATGGTGAGTAAAACACAAAGTAATATCAAGCCTATCTGTTTTTCTGTAACTTTTTATATAAAGACAACGCTAAGAATGTCAAATGATGAACCGTTTGCAATATTAGACTGTAACGTTATGCATTTGGGAATAATATTATACAATTATTGACTAATGAGCCATTGAATATGATTCACCGGCAGATGACATATTGACCGAGGCGATTGCCTCGGTCAAAATGACTTTCTGCCGGTGAATATCACATCATATCCAATGGCTCGCTAGTCAATAATTGTTTCATAATATCTTTACAGGCTAATAAAAAAATCACAAAAGTACAACCTTATTATACATGTACAAATTTTGCCTCGTTGAAGCGCGGGAAAAAGGCGCATATGTGAGGCGTGCAACGACTACGCGAACGCTGCGCATACAAAAACAATTCAAGTTTATACTCATCATTGCGGTGTAGCCTATAAGTATAATAGTAAAGTAATGATATTGTAATCGAGAAATATACCATAAAGAACAAAAAACAACAATTATGTTTTAATTAACACGCGTAATTAACAGTCTACCATGTATGATCATTGAATATGAGTCTCAATCTAATTTTAGACTGGGAAAATCCAATTCACCCAGTGAATATAATACTACACCAAGTGAATATGATTTTATAAAAAGTTCTGTTGATTACTGTTTGGTTCAATGAGATTGCAGCTATATTTAGATCATAAAATGAACACTTTTAAAGAATATTAACCTCTTAAGTGTATTCGTATTCATATTGCATAGAAATGGTTGACTGTTCCATTTTTACAGAGCTTTCAGGAGTCCAAAGTAGCATCATCTTGTATCATGATTTTAGAAACCTAGTGTAAAGAACAAGGAGTGACATAGATTTTAATTGAACATCGCTGACTATCATAACGATGTTTTAAATTTTATTGCAATTACCAATTAATTTGTCGTTTCCGGTAACGGAAGTAAGTAATCTTGTTAATTGAGCAAAAACTGTTAGTCCCAATAAACATCTACTTAATGTAGGGTATAGGCCCCCTGAAGTTTAAAAATATCAATATGAAGGCAATTCGTATTGTTACCGTCACGAAAGATATTGTTAATTATGTCTATAAGTTTAGCCATCTGTTTAAATAAAATTTTGTATTTCGGCAATAATAAATTCTTGTGAATTAGACGAAAGATCCTGTGTACACGTATATTTTGTATATCTTGTGTATTGATACATTACTTTTTGTACTGCAACACGTTCTACGGTGTTCTGTATTTTGTGCCCACTTTATTTCCCGTACCACCTCTTGTGATCTTGTAGCTCGTATCAGTTTTTTTTTCATATAAAAATGATAATTGTCACAGTTATTGCCATTTCCCCCTCCCTTCTTCCGCCCTTGTGTCGTTTCCCATTTTTTTTTGGGGCCCTTTTTGGATGCCCCCAGTGGGCTGAGTTGTTTTTAGGCTTTTTCATTTTCTTTTTTTGAAAAAAATGTTAAAAAATACGCAACATTTTTTATTATTATTATTATTACAACGGATGACGGATGACACAAAATGTTCGAATTCCATCATGTTCTTTTCTTTATATTTCGATAGCATTTTCTATAACTATATTGTTATGCCTTCTAAGTGATAAAATAAATTTAATTTACTTATTTGGTTAAGAATGCTCTAGTAACCTTGCGAAGAGCCTGTTTAATGAATATTTAGAAATCATGTTAAATCTTCGTTTGGCTACAAATGCTATTTACATGTTCTATGTGTTTTAGATTTATTCTTAGATTAAGAATGGAGAAATCTGTTAAGAAGTAAGAATCATTACAGAATGTGATTGTAAATATTGTAATTAATCTTTGAGGCCAAAAAGGAAAGCACAGGAGATACAAAAGTTGTACATATATTATTAATTGTTTACAGTGAGATTCACACGTTTTTATCAGTTATGTAATGCATTTTTTTCAGGTGATAAGAAACTTTTGTATGATGTTTTGATGGTGACGCTGTCATTTGTTTGCCAAGAAGACTTGAAAACAAGGGACTGTCTTCTTCAGATAATAGCAAAGTATATTTGACTCACAAACCTTTGTGAATAAAAATAATTTGTTAAATTAATTCTACCAGACATAGGTCAATTAATTACAATTAGTATCAAAACCAATTTTATAATTTGCGTACACATTGTTGATTATTTTACCAAGTATGAGGAAAGGATTGTTATACCGTTTTCATCATAACCATAGATAATTTTCTACTAAGTTCCTATCCAATACTGAAAAAAATTAAAGACAAATCAATGTTTTAATTTCAATAACTGGAAAAAACTTTATCTTTGATGTAGCAAAAATGAATAAAACATTATCATTTAAAAAGGAAAAAAACCTCCCCGACGGGGAATTGAACCCCGGTCTCCCGCGTGACAGGCGGGGATACTCACCACTATACTGTTTTAACTTTATAACAAGCAAGTTGTCTTGTTCTGATTATATAGTATTCGTTATTTGCTAACATAATTTTATACAGTTTGGATAACGATGAAGCATCATTTTAGATAGCTAAAGAGAAAATATATTTCAAACTCTTCAATCAACTTCCTTGTAACAGGCAATGTTTTGTTTTTTTATCATTTGAGAGAGCTAAATTGACAAGTCTACATAGAATGTATTTAATAAAAAGAATTAATAAATATTTATCTTTACAACCATTGTATATAATAACTTAAAACGTCTATTCTCCTCTTGCATATTTGGTACATATCAACCTTATAGATACAATCTCCTTGTAGCCGATATAATGCTTGTAATAAGCCAGATTTAAGCTATCAATTATTTCAACAAATCTAATAAATAATCAGCAACATGATTCTATGATGGTAATTGTGTTCATGGAAAACTGATAAATCAACTTTCTATAAGAATACAGCACAATACGAAATAGTTTAGATATTTTAAACTATTTGCAAAACACGTTTTAGAAATTATTTTGCAAATAGTTGGTTCAAATGTTGTATACTGACAACCAATAGTGCTTTAAGTGTAAGGAGTTCATTCAAAATTTCCTTACCAAAATAAAATGACAAAGGCAACAAACAATCAAAGTCCTAATGATGTATTTCTCATTTATTAGTTTTTACAATTATCTCAAACAATTGATTCTAACCAGTAGACATTATATCTACATGTAATACATTTTAGCAAGTTTATTACGTATAAACCTGCTTGATATACTATTCGCCTTATTTGAGGCACAAAATACTAAATTAATTATTAGCTTTGAATTTTAGAAATTGCATTAATTTACTTAAGTTGTGACTTAAAAAATCAGACACTTAACTAGAACAAACAACGAAAAGATTTTTTTCTCTTCCTTATATATTTTATGACCACTCACGTTATACTTAAATTGTACAAAATTGTGAACTTTGTTTCCATTATGGTAATCAAAGCACTGAAAGTACTGGAGGGTCGATTGTGTTGTGAAATATATAACCCTTCACAGCCATTGGAAAGTGAAAGGTAAGTAAATGTTTGCAACTTTGTAAAAATCGTATTTAGTATCATATATAAGCCGAAATTACTCTTGTAAGAAGTTCAAATGGCACAAAGTGGAAACTAAGGACACGAAGAAGGGTTAACTTTTTGTTATAATAGTTTGATAAGATTACAAAAACAAATACAGAAAGAAGTGAAGATGAAGAGTTGCTCTACAAGCTGTGTGTACATTGAAGTCATTAA
>NW_026866696.1:0-41531 GCF_026571515.1 Ruditapes philippinarum | reverse complement strand
AACTCCTCTTTAAGAACTAATACATTTGGTAAATTATTCCTCTTCCTCAACCAAAGTATAGTGTTTGAAATTATGTTTTGTCCAATAGGATTGCAGTATTTCAAATAAATCGTAACACATTTACTTTGGTAAATAGGCAAACTGTGAAATAGTCTAGTAAATCGACTGTTTATAAAAATAATTTAAAACCCTAAGTAAACGTTAAAGTTTGTTAGTAAGTATTTACAAAATTAAATTGGTCGAGTAGACAAATTTAAATTTGTAAAAACGTACTTATAAACTTTAAAGATCCTGTATGCTGTATTTAAGGTTGTCACCACACTTATATATAATAAGTGAAATCTTATATATGTATATAATAATGCTTCTAAAACAATTTTCAAACATTGAAAGATATGTAAAATATGTTATGCAAATATTTGTCCACATTTTATGTAATCATTTAAATATATGCATTCATTTCTTATTGAAAAAAATGACTTAGACTTTATAGAAACTAGATTAATTAAAAAATTGACGTAAACTTCATAGAAACTAGGTTAAGTAACTCCCTTTATCAACATGAAAAGTAAGTTCGGTAATATCTTTTCATATAATGGTTTTTTAAATAAATTTTCATTTGACTGTGATGTGATTTATGATATTAAAACATAAAAATGAGTTATTTTGTGGATAAAAATATTCTTACACTAAAGAAATGAGTTATAGGATCTTTAACCAATACAAAGTGGTCTCTAGCCCTTTAATGTTAAATGTGTAACACAGATTATTTGTAATTATTTATTAATAAGTTGATTTACTCTAAAATGAGTCATTTATTTGACAATTTTTCAATCACCTGTTGAATGAGGCACGTGAAACCATTTCATAACATAGCTTCAATTCAATAACCAAAGCAGTGTGCAAGAATGGCGCGTACACAAATCAATGGAATTACAAAATATTAGACTTAATTATTCAATTATGCTATTAATTTACTTACAATTGTTTTAACATACATCTTCTGCATTAACAATTCTTGTATCTAATCATATGCATGAACAACTGTGCAAATACCACAGTAAACACGTATTTTTCTGCAAGTTCGAGAATGATTTGCCAAGTTTTGTCCCGAGCTGCTGCACCCGTATACCATCAGCCACAGTGTCGAGAAATCTGCGATGGCGTTAAACTGATGCAGGTTAAAGTTGTACGTGCAACTTTTTGTACAACATCCACCATCATATCTCATCGACCACAAACTATATTTATTTGTTACAAAAGAAACAACACTTATTAAACATCGTAGAAGGATGTTTCTGTCAAAGGACCATAGCTCTAGCATGGATTTTTGACTGAATAATGTTTAAAATATTGGTTCCCGTTTTACCCTATGGACATATTGTGAAAAATGGCCGTTTTCATTGAAAAACCTCCTGTTACAAGTTCAAACTGCTATGAAACTATGAAAAATGCTTTAATACTGATGACACTTTTAACAAATATTGACTAGACCATACACTCTGTAACAGTCAATTTCCTGTTACCATGGCAAAGGGGGGGAGTCTCAAAAATGCATAAAATCACTATGTTGGATTGTTTATTTTCCATCAAAACTGATTTCAAAGTGCTGCAACTTCTCAATGAGTTGAGATAGAGTAAAATGCTTTTCTGCGTCGGTTACTTGTAACCCTAAGATCGATCTGAGGCCAGTTTAGTCTGTAACATGTCCAAAATTTTCTTGGCGATGAGGGGGACTACCGCCTTCTTCAAACCCCCTAAACAGAAGGGGGCACATCCTCCTTCTGGCAACCCCCTGATGTACCAATTTGATGGGGAGGCACCAAAAAAGTAGTCGCTTTTTAAACAACATTTAACAAACTAAAAACAGTGTTTCGGGCCTAAACAGGGCATTTTTTCATTGTTTGAGGCCTCAAAAAAGGGAGGGGAGAAGCCGTCAAAATATGTCTATATGTGGGAAACGGTTAACAGAAAATGATGAAAAATCTATTTTGGAATTACCCAAAAACTAGTTTTTCCATGTTAACACGTGCCCTTACGCCTAATTTTGGTGAAAACTGTTGTTTTTTTTACATTTTTTTTATTAACAAAAATAATGAAAAACCTTGAAATTACCCAAAAACTAGTTTTTCCATGTTAACCATGTAAACACGTGCCCTTACACCTAATTTTTGTGAAAAAAGTTGGGTTTTTGTTTACATTTTTTACTAACAAAAAAAAGATGAAAAACCTTGGAATACCAAAAAACTAGTTTTCCATGTTAAAACGTGCCCTTACACCTAATTTTGGTGAAAGGTTTTTTTTTTGACATTTTTAATTTTTTTAATTACCCTTTTACCCCATGAGCATATTGTGAAAATGGCCCTTTTCATTGAAAAGCCTCCTGTTACATCTTCAAACTGCTATGAAACTATGACAAATGCTTCAATACTAATGGAATTTGGCACAAATGTTGACTAGACCATAGACTCTGTAACGGCATGCTCAATTGTAAATTTCCTTTTTTCATGGCAACGGGGGGGGGGGGGGGAGGGGGGGACGTCTCAAAATTGCCAAAAATCACTATTTTGCATTGTTTTTTTTTCATCAAAATTTATTTCAAATTAGTGCAACTTCTCAATGAATTGAGATGGAGTAAAAGGTTTTTCAAAGTCGGTTAGTAGTTACCCATAAAATCGACCTGAGGCCATTTTTAGCCTGTCACATGTCCAAAAATTTCTTGGCGATGAGGGGGACTGCCCCCTTTAAACCCCCCAAACAGAAAGGGGCACATCCATCTTCTGGCAACTCCCTGATGTTCCATTTTCATAGGAGCGTCGCCGAAAACGTGGTCACATTTTTTAACAACATTTCACACACTAAAAACAGTGTTGGGGGCCTAAACAGGGCATTTTCTCACTGTTTGAGGCCTTGAAAGGGGGGAAGGGGCAAAAAAGCCGTCAAAAACACGTCCATATGAGGGAAATGGTTAAAGTTTTACATGCAACATTAGCCTTCAACATTACTGATCGCTTGAACCTTAATACATATCTTATAGTACAAATACACAAAAGGAAACCGTATATCGGTCTCGCTTACGCTGCAAAACCTAAACATGTAAAATACCGGGAGTTGTTGATAAATATTTTTCGATATTATGTGTAAAAGTTTACCTAAATTAACAGGTGTAAAGTCATCATTACGTGTTTGATATACAATGTACATGCACTTATTGATTTATTTGCTAACATTGTTTCTGATGTGATTATTATTGTATGTTAGTGTGTATTTTAAAATTATTCTTTTGTTTAGATATTTCTTTTATCAAAATATCCGAAATAGACTTAATTTTCGGAAGATATCTTCATGACCCATTTATTCAACAGTCATATGGGAGAACTCCATGTATTTGCAATCCGTATTAAGTCCGAAATAATAAGAAAAATCACCAAGGCGCTCCGATTGCTGGGACCAAGGACCAATCGGTTTAAAATATTAATGTGTCCAAAGACACATATCTAAAGCGAAGTGAAATAAATTGACAAAAAAGTGGTAGTTTTCGCAATATTTTATCTGTGTCAATAAAACGAAGTTACAGATAAATTATCCGCACAATACTACAAGAAAGTTATCAAGAAATAATCACTAAGATCGGCCAAAACAAGTAAAGAGGGACAATTTATACTAAACAAAAGTTATAACAGCATATGTTACAGGGTAAAATTATAAACTATAACTTTTGGCGTAGGTTTGTTAATTTAATTGTAATATATACGAAGACAAAGCCTAAAAACAAAAATACATAATTATAATACAAGTTAAATAAGACAAAAATAAAATGCAACAATACAACAACTGAGCGATGCTAATAAGAGCAAAAATTTGTAAGAGAGTAACCAACGTCCCCCGCCTCATGGAAGTTTTATATGAAGCATAAAATTCTGCTTTTTCAAAAGATTGATGAATGGACTGTCAGTACTGTCAGTCCAAAATTATGATCAATGCTGGATCTGCAAATGCAACGATAAATTTATTAAGCTTTGACCTCTAAATGTGACATTGACCTTGGAAGTAGGGGTGCAGGTGTAGTGCATGACATATCGTTTTATTATTGTAACTATTTGTGCCAAGTATTTTCAAAATCCTTGAACTATGAAGAAGTTATAGATCGAACACAAAATATACCCTATAACAGCCTATGTTAATCTTTGACCTCTTAGTGTGACCCCGGAGGTAAGGACCTTTTTTTCGCGCCTGACATATCGTCAAATTATTGGGATTATTTGTGCAAAGTATTTTTAAAATCGTTTGATCGATGACAAAGTTATGGACTGGACACAGGATATAACAGAATATGTAAATCTTTGACCTCTAAGTGTGACCTTGGATGTAGGGACACAGGTGTTACGCATGACATAAATTTATCATCTTATCATTGTGATTTTTTGTACAAAAATAACACGATTGAATTGTTTTGGTCGTTTTCGTGAAGTTTCGCTAATAAGCGTACGGACCCGTAAGATGCAATACAATAGCAGACGATAACATACGCCACGGAGACAAACGATAATTGACATGATTGACGCATGCACGGACATTAAGTATACGTCTTCCCGCGAATAAATGACGAACAGTGCAGGGCAAAATGAACAATGAACATAGCAAATAAATTGATCAGTTACATTCTCCCCTGCTAGAACGAATATGGTTTATGACATTTATTAACCCTTTTAACAGCTGTTTTAAAACTGCAGTACCCATATAATTAAAAACAGAACAAAATCTGTTTTGCATTATCAAATCAGAACTGAATTTGAAATATGAATTTATAGAACAATAGTTTTTACTGTAAATATGTGTAAATATAAAAGTACACCTTCAGCTTAACTGAAATTAAAGGTATAAACTAAAAAATAGCTGAAATTGAAAGATGTTCTGAAGTAAAAGAAATAAACTCAAAAACTGCCGAAATTTACAGATATTCGAAATTAATAAGAAATTACATATGTGTTAAATACAAATGAAATTGAAATAGAGTTATAACTATACCTTTAGGAATAAAAATAGTATTATAAAAAACGACTTTAAAAGAGAGATTAAAAAGAAAAACAACCTATTAATAATACATAATAAACGCTCATAAATGTTTGCACATTTAAATTTAATCATTATTTTTATAATTCAAAATAAGTAATAATTTAAGCTGAAAATTGGAAAAATAAACACACAATTGATTATGTTAATACCCGTGATATTAATTTTGCTTTTTTGTATAGTACGCTCTACGGGTATTCTATACGTTTACTATATAGCGTTCGTCACAACCGGTAGTTTACTGTAAAATGATCACACTACAGGAAAACAAGTTCTTAGATGAAATAAACAGCTTAGAATGGCTTATTTTGACTATTCTGTATTCTCGATTGAAAAAGGAAAAGTAATGATTAATTTTGAAAATTGATTTTAAGCATGATTAGTATTATTATTATTCATTTCATTTTTTTTTGTGGAGGGGTTGGGTGAGGTTGGGAGATAAAGGGTGACTCTTAATATGAACTCCGGTTTATTCGTTAACATGATTTAAAATTACACGCTGAAGGTAATAGATGTCAAAGACACCATTGTTTCATGCATATACGCTCTTTTGTTTTGCAATGTTTTGCATATACACGTTTAAAGCTAAAAAACGGACACAGAAATTTGTAGCCGCTATTGTTTCAGGTATTTTTGCAAGAGAAATTGCGTTTAGAAGCTTGGAATTTAGTGTGGATTGGATTAAATCATGCTGTGTTTTCTTTCAAGTTTGCCATTTTCCCTGATATACAAGCATATCAATTTAATACTGTCGTATTTTGTTGTTCGCCAATATTCACTTGAGTTGAGACTAAATAATTTTCGGAACTGTTTAGTTAGTTTCCGTACCTTATTACGATACACATACACGTATTGGCCAGTAATGATACAACTGTACGCGTATGATTCACTTCTAACAAAAGGTAATTGAATATTCAAATGTGTCAGGGCAATATTTGATATTTGAAATAATAAACCTCTCCTTTTTGTCAGATAATTAAACTTTACACTCATTTTTTTTTTGGTTTTACTTGAATTATAATTGCATGACGCTAAACGAAATGACAATATGTTACAATTTCGCACATATATATATACATGTATAAGCTAGAATAATTAAAATTAATTGTTCTAAAAGTCTGCCTCCTTTTTCACAAGCATGGGAAGTTCCTATTGGTGTTGTTGTAGGTTGTTGTTCTAAAATAAAATGATAATAGATAAATCTTATGACAATAATAAATATCAGTTAAATCAGTTGTTAATAATATAAGATAAGGTAAGATAATATTAGATAAGAAAAGACAAGTTAGACAAGACAAGACAAGATAAGATAAAAAGAAATAGATTAGATATCCAACAAATACAATAAGACTGAGTACGATATGTAATATTTGGAACATATTAAGTAAAACGTATTAATCAAGGGGTGGCAGAATGAGTGGCAAGGGCGTATTACATGTATTACTTAGTTCGTTCTGACATTTTGATTTTTAGAATAAGATCGTTGATGTCATTACCAGTGGCTTTGGCGGGTGGTCGTTGTGTTGGTAAACCAAAGCACTGTGTTACATCACAATTATCTTCAGGTATGTTCGGATCGTCAGTGTAACACCATAGTCCACGATCATCATGTACTGTAAGTCATGATACACTTTATTATACCGCAAAAGATATCATGAATTAAGTTGAAATCATTTTCTTAAATGAAATTCCATTTTATTCAGTTCAAGAAAGAATGGAAAAACTTATAATCTATCATATTTTACCACAGTTAAGGTTGGAATTAGAATTTATTATTAATTTCATTTCACATAAACTTATACATGAGGACAACATATTACAAACATACTATATATGGCATATGAGTAATCCATGATATTGATTATAATACCAGTACATCTCATACATGTCATAAGTACGTATTTATTATTTCCTCTTAGTTACCGATTTTTTATAAATTGCTACGTATCCAAAACGTAATATATCTCAATTATATTATACTTAAAGGTTACACTTTTTATATAGATGTTTAATAACAAATGTATAATCCAGTTTAGAATTATATGTTTGTAAGAGAAGACACTCAATTCTGTTTTGAAAAATATGAATAAAATATCTTTACTTGAGGTATGCCTGCAGTAGTTGTGAGCGTCTGCCACAGTGTCGTCTGGGAATAGAGCAGGATCGTCTCCAATACTTGTGTCAACCCAAGATTTACACTTTAAACCACTCGCTGTGATTGGCCAGTTACCTTTGTAATTGCGAGAGTCTCCAATGTAACAACCTATATGTTTCAAAGTAAAACTTGTATGAAAGTCTAACTGTATAAAAACCCGTAACATACTTTTGGCGTTTTCAGCATATTAAATTTATTCATAAGTATATGCCAAGTCGAAAACATTGTTGTTTATAAATTGTGTAAAGCTATGTAACACCGCACTTTGGGGTCCAACGCACTTTGGGGTCAAAATCGAAAAATTGACCCCAAAGTGCGTAATTATGCTACATATCAACACACTTTGGGTTCAAAAGTTCTGAAGGTTTCAACTGAGTTCTGCTTAACTACTGAGTTATGACTTATTTTCGATCTGCGACATTAAAATATTTGAGGTGGAGTTCAAGATGATGGTTTGATGCTTAAGTGATAAAATTTTCATTAATTTTATCACTTGAAATATCTAAAATTGTATCCATATAACAAAGTACTCTAGTACATAAATTATCAATGTATCCTAAAATTAAAGATGCTGCGAAAAAAAATACCATGTTCTGTCAGTCATTTACTTGATAACTTTTTGTGCCATATTAAGCCCCATTTTAAATATGATGGGGATGGAATAAAATGCAGTTAATATTTTTTCCGAAAAAACTATATAATACTCTATTGCAATGTTCTGGTAAAATATCCAGTTTCAAGATCAGACTATAAATAGTAATTTTTAGAAATGCGTTATTGAGTTTAACAACAAACTTAAGTTTTTTGTACGCTCCGTAACAACCGTTCTCCACAGGCTTTTCAATGGGAAATCTTACATACTTCTTTAGAAATGGCAAACATGATTTTTTAATGTTTAAATAATAGTATCAGAGAAATTTAAGATACTTATTACCTGAATAAAGTAGCAATAAATGTGAAAAGAATTGTCATAAAAGTAGCAAAATGTAAACAATGTAGTATTTGACTTCCATATAAAATACTAATTCACTATAACTGTACTCATTGCAAAAAAGCAACAGATGAAAAAGATGGTTTAGATAATTTGCCAATGATTAACTTTTTGGATACAAATAAAAGCACAATTGGCCTTATCGAGGGGGGGGGGGGATCGGGACCCCCGCCATCCCGTCTCGACCCCCCCCCCCCAGTGAGAACTTTACATTATTGTATTTTTGTATTTTCTGATCGCAAATCAGGAAATACAATGCTGACATTTAATCTCTGGCACAGCGCTTCACGACAAACCTAACAACAAGTTGTTCTCAAAACAGCTTAAAATTAGTGATGTAAAAGAAGAAAAAAATTTCTATTTTGTTACAAGTATCCAACAAATTACAACGCATTTAAAGCTTAAAAGTAGTGTTGGCTTATAGAATTGTCAATAAATACACTATCACAAATTACGCGGATGAATATCATTTTAATCAATGAAAATATTATTTTTAGCAATGTCGATTACATAATACGTCAGATAAATCTGACTGTCGAGTAAAGGAATATATACATGTCAGACTGGTTTGGCGAGAATATTTTTGCTAAATTATTTACAGTGTTAAACAACAAGTTTATCGTGAACAAAATACCTTGAAATCAATAAGGATTACAAACCCTAAACTTTATTGATTGAATTGTTATGACCCCAATGTGCGGTTGCTTGTCTAATGTTAAAAAATGCATATGTACCTGTTTAACGCACTTTGGGGTCAAAATTGGACCCCAAAGTGCTTAACGCACTCTGGGGTCGGACCCCAAAGTACGTAACGCACTTTGGGGTTGGACCCACAGTGCGTTTGACCCCAAAGTGCGGTGTTACAAAGCTATATATAAAGTTGCTACCAGAAGTGTATAGATTTATTTTTGATTGAATTTTTTAAAAGAATAGTTACAAAATAGACTAGTATGTATAAAAAAAACAACATTTGTATTTTTCATTATGAACAAAATGCAAATCTAAACCAAACAGTTAATTAAAACTACTCAGAATTTAATGTAATATTTCAACCAATTAACGTACAGTATTCATGTGTGTTAAATTACCTAGACAGCTTACATTGCAACTCGAGAACCGACTATAAGATAATAGAAACAACGTATATATATATATATTTTCATAGCAACGAAAATTGCTTGAACATTAATCTTATAACAATGATAACTTCATGAACATCATTCATATAACAACGCTAACCGCATTAGCATTATTAGATTATAAATAAGTGGAAGGTAGCCCTTGTCGAGACCTACACTCCGAACATGCATGTATGCGTAATTTGAAGAGAATATAATTTTGAAATTTGACAAATGTTGAGCTTATCATAAGCGATATAATTATATAATTACCTTTCATCACGCAACAAGAGCAGTTGCTACACTGACGAGAGCGCTTGTCCCCGGAGAGGTAATAATATCGTAAAGGAACACTTTCACATATCGCCTTTTCATCGCCGCCATACATGTCTCTATCTTTATCATTTATGTGGTAGCAGGTGGAATCATAATCTTAAATAAATGTAGTTGGCATATTGTTAAGTTTATTACATAAAAATATATTTCCTAATTAGATTTAACCAAACTAGAAGAGCACTGTCACACCGCACTTTGGGGTCAAACGCACTTTGGGGTCCGACCCCAAAGTGCGTTACGTACTTTGGGGTCCGACCCCATAGTGCGTTACGCACTTTGGGGTCCAATTTCGACCCCAAAGTGCATTAAACAGGTACATATGCATTTTTTGACATCAGGCAAACGACCGCACTTTGGGGTCATAGAAAATTAAAGTTCATTATGTTTTAAATAATATATTGTAGTCAAAGCCAATCATTATGGTAAACAAAAAAATCAAGGCATTTAATAGACACAAACGTGTGCCCTGAATTATAGTAGAATCAATAGGGATTTAAATGATCTTGATTAGTAAGTGAAGAACTTTCACCAAATAAATCACCAAATAAAGAATTTGTATCAATTATTAAGCTTAAAATATTTTTTCTCAAATTTTCCATTTATTTTAAAAGAATGTACACCTTTCATTAACTCCACTGGTTTTAGCTAAATGCATTATTTTTCCAACATAGTCACTTTAAAGGAACAAATGATAATAAATGCAACATATATGTTTAACTTATTTTATTTATGGTTGGCATAAAATTTCCGTCATGACTGGTCATTAAGTAATATAAAGTTAATAGAGTTTGAACCTTTATATAAAATAGAATATTATAAAATAGGTTTTGCTTCGTCATCGATTGCAAAAACCTGTAATTTTATGTTAGATTTTCGCCATATCGACGGCTGAATAAGAGCATTAAATATTCCAGACAATCTGTTATAGAATAATATTAACATTTACATGTATATCAATTATAATATTATATGACTAATGCTCGTATCCTAACAGTCGGAAGTGACATTTTATATATTGCTTATATATGCTTCGGTAGCTTAATATGTTTATTCAGATATAATCAATTAAAATTATGTTTCGAAAAAGAGAAAATGTGCTGACAAATGCCAGATATGATAAATACTTGATATCCGAAGCTTATAAAATATGTTTTATAAATATTATCAATAAAAATTAGTTAAATTTTGAGAAGAGTGATACAGCCATTTGTATATATAAATACATTTATCAAGCATATCACGATCAAAACTGCCATAGAATGTCTAGGACATTCCAAACCAGAAAATAAAATATGTATGCAAAACTAAAATAAAATATGTATACGAAACTAAAAACAAAAAAAAAAATGCAAATGTCACTTTTATGCCACCATAATTTTGTTATATGAAAACAATTTTTAGATATTTCAAGTGGTAAAATTAATGAAACTTTTATCACTTAAGCATCATTAAGTATTGACCGCCATCTTGAACTCCAACTCAAATATCCCAATGTCGCAGATAGAAAATAAATCAGTACTCAGTATTTAAGCAGAACTCAGATGACACCTTTAGACCTCTTGAACCCAAAGTGCGTTGATATGTAGCATATTAACGCACTTTGGGGTCAATTTCTCGATTTTGATCCCAAAGTGCGTTTGACCCCAAAGTGCGGTGCGAAGTTTAACGCACTTTGGGGTCGGACCTCAAAGTGCGTTTGACCCCAAAGTGCGGTGTTACAGAGCACAAAAAAACCACAAACAACAACAAAAAATACAATAAAAAAACAACAACAAAACAAACATTGTGAGAGATGTTATTCTGAAAAAAGTTGAAGAATAAGCCATGCAGTTACTAGAGTGTTATGAATAAAGCCATGTAGTTACTTGCGTATTATGAATAAAATCATGTAGTTACTAGTGTGTTATGAATAAAGCGATGTTGTAACTAGTGTGTAATTAAAAAAGCCATGTAGTTACAAGTGTGTTATGAATAAAGCCATGTTGTAACTAGTGTGTAATTAAAAAAGCCATGTAGTTACAAGTGTGTTATGAATAAAGCCATGTTGTAACTAGTGTGTAATGAAGAAAGCCATGCAGTAACTAGTGCGTTATGAATGAACCCATGCAATGACTAGTGTGTTATGAAAAGCCATGTAGTAACTAGTGTTTTATGAATAATGTTCATGCTGTTAGCGTTTCTAAATGCATATTGTTCAATCAGTAATCGTTGGTATATGAATAATGCTAATGCAGTTAGCGTTGTTAAATGAATGATGTTCATGCAGTTATCATTGTTATAAGATTAATGTTCAAGCAATTTTCGTTGTTATGAAAAATAATGTTCATGCAATTATATTTGTAACATGAATAATGTAAATGCAGTTATCGTTGAAATACGAATGATGTTCATGCAGTAAACGTTGTTACATGAATAATGTTCATGCAGTTATTGTTGTTACATTTATCATGTTCATGCAGTTGTCGTTGTTATACGAATGATGTTCATGCAGTTAGCGTTCATTTAGCTAACGTTGTTACGTGGATTACTGTTTATTCAGTTATCGTTGGTATAAGAAAGATGTTCATGTAGTTAGTGTTGTGATATGTGATATGAATAATGTTAATTAATGCAGTTATCGTTGCTATATGAAAATAATGTTCATGCAATTAGTGTTGTTAAATGAATGATGTTTTGTTCAGTAAGCGTTATAATTGTAATATTCACGAAGTAACTAGTGTTTTATGAATAATGTTCATGCAGTAAGCGTTGTTATATGAATAATGTTAATGCAGTAACAAGTCTTTAAAATTTAATGTTCATTCTGTTTCTTGTGTTATATGAATACTGTTCATGCAGTTTAAATATTTTATGAATAATGTCTGTGAATCTTAATGTCTGTGAAACAAAATAGAGAAATTCAGAATCCCTAAAAAAGCCCAACGTGACAAAATTGAAAATGTCGCAGGCTCGGTTTGATTGAGCCTGTTCATGGACGGTTATGGAAAGTGCAAGTTACCGTCCACGCCCACTAGCACCGGCTTAAACAGAATTCAACATTTAACACGAAAATGGTAAAATTTTTAATTTAGAAACATCCGGAGATTTGTTCATACGGCGGTTGTCATGGAACCTTCAATGTGACATAGTAGTGCCATTCCATGAAAAGCGGCGTATGGTCCCCATGTAAAAGAATGCTTGTGCCCTAAACGAGAAACAATTGGCGGAACTAAATAAAATGGAATTTTAAAAGTTGCTCTGAGGTTATGAAGCCTGCATATCATAGATATGACGTCAAAAGACAAATTTAAAAAGCAGGCAACAATTCCTAAGGGTGAGTATAGGAATACTGGAACCACCCAAGTTGAAAAAGGCCAAATAGAAGAAACTTAACATGTAAACACAACATATAATGTCGTGCTGAACGATCTTCAAGGATCGAAAATATAACGACATTGATTAAATGTACGGGGAGACTTTAAACAGTGAAAATAATTTTAACGAGACGTTCGTTGCAGTGTGGTTGAGGTCTCTTACTTCAAACCATTAACAACTCACTGCTTTACGAAAAAAGTGTTGCCAGAGACTTTTGATTTTGTTATGTCAGGAGGCTATTTAATGAACGTCGGTTATTGTACTCCGGTTCCCGCTCGTGCCTGAAATAATGTACGGATGGTAATTTGAGTGCTTCCTCCGCAAGTAAAGGTCGATTATCACCATGTGACATTTACGGTATTGGTGAGACTTATAACCCAACAAACAAACAAACAAACAAATAAACAAACAAAACTATTTGGCTTACATAGCGGTACATATTCTTCACATGAAGGAATACTGCATGGGACGTCTAGAAACACCCCTCCAGATTCGCTGATATCAGTGTAACACCAAGTGTAACCTAAATAGATACATGTATATAAATTAAGGAATTAAATCTTTTAACGGACAAAGCGTACATATTTTGATTGTTAAAATCTTAAATTTAAATATTAGCCGCAAAATATAATATGCGTATTTTATACATAAAATTCAAGAAAGATAAATGATAAAAATGAATATTTTTATCATCAGACGCAACAATTTATCAGAAGAAAAAGTAATAGTAAAAACAATCACGACAAAATATTCTTAATTCTTTTCGAACAGAAATACAGACGCAATTGTATGGTCCTTTATTGGTTTTTCCGGTTAGATTTATGTTTATCTCTCTCTTGATTAAACAAGTATAATGTTATAACTTTGGAATGCACCTTAAACGGACCCCTTCTATTCTCGCCTGTATGGCTGTGTTATCTTGGCCCTTTCGGTTGTTAACATAACTTTCTTCAGATGCGTGAATTAATTTACACATTGATGAAATCCCTTACCCTTCTCCCTAATTTTTGTAACCCCTAGATTGTTAAAATAGTCCTACCCTGTTGTTTATCCTGAGTTTTAAAGATTTTAATATGAAATATTTTAATAAGTGCTGGCAACCACAAGTTGTTATATTGCTTAAATACAAAATTAAAACTTTGGTTAACACACTGTTTCGCGATGGTAAATATGTGAATATACCTCTATCGAAAAGATTCATCACTTAAATAACACAACTCCGTATATTGTGATGTGTATACATACAATAGTTTATGTCAAACTTTATAAAATATAATTAATGCACTTTCAGCATTGAAACCATTATTGGATCAAATCTTATAAAATTAGCATCTTTTTCAATCTCAAAGTTCTAAAGGTCCATATAAAACCCATATCACGCACCCATTTCGCCTCGTTTTCATTTCCATAGTTCAAAAGGTTAATATCTAAGCCATATCACACCCCATATAGCCTCGTTTTTTTTCCAGATGTCCAAAATGCATATATTATATCCTTATACCAATTGCAGTAACAAAGGTCTGGCAAATATATAAAAATGGTGGGTCATTAACATGGCTGAGAATAAAACTGATTTTATTTGACTCGTACACAGCTGCAAAAATTCAAACTAAGCTAGCATCTCCTCCGAAATAGGTGTGACAGCTGTGTTATCGTCAATTAGGATTCAGTACTGTACTCAGTAATGTAAAAATACCTCATGATACATAGCTTCATGTTATTACCTCTCAAGTCGGGATCACGGCAATAATTACTTGCATCAACCAGAGATTTGTCTGGAAAGTAATCCACTTCCGAAGTATTCTGTAGGTGTCCAGCCCAATATCCACAAGTCTGTCCGTCATTGGTAATACTCCATTGTCCGCGATACTCATGCGACTCGCCATTTCTGCAACCTAGAGTTAAGAAACTCCCATCATCAATCTGATGTCATCAAAAGTATGAGATATAGCTACGTGACATTCCACAAGACAGATTTTACTTTTCGTAACAATGATACAGCTTTCGGCAACTAAGAATGCTTTAGCTGCGTAACTTTCCGTTACAAATTTACCATAGCATTGTAATTTTCCGCAACAAAGATTTTTTGATAGCCTATGACTTTTTGTATCTGATATATCTACAGTTTCGTGACTTTCCGCAACATCAAAGATTCCCCTAACGTTGCACCTTCCCATACTAAAGATTTCTATAGATTTGTCACTTTCCGTGTGACATACATATTCGCTACCGTATTCTTTTCATCCTAGATCTTGAGTACGTTCAGAGTAAATCCATTTGTAACCATTGGTAGGTTTACTTACCATGGGCATACGAAAGGTACCAATGTTTACCGACAAAACTTGATTAAATCATAAGTAAACAAAAGAAATTTAAAATCGTGAATTTAAAGGTTATTCTAGAACATTCAGATTTCTTTTACCATTTAACTCCAGCTGGAGAAATGATCTAGTGGCAAAAGTGCCTGTCTTTCAATTCAGGGATCTTCAGTTCAAGCCCACCTTAGTTCACAACAATGTTAATATATAGTTATTAGGGTTATATCAAATTTCATTTTTTTAAGAAATAAAGTTGAAGAATTTAAGAGTTTGAAAATTTGAATTTTATATTGATCTTGATCCTCAATGTAATTGAACAGGGGGACTTTCCTAGGGGGCATTTGTTGCGCATCGGTGGACATGCAGTTTTGAATGCTGTTAAATGTTTATCTGGAAAGTTGCTCATTTTAAAGATGGTTATATAAATGAGGCATACCTCTCCGCTCACAACATAAGGGAACCTTGCAGTGTTTGCGAGCTAATTCAGAAAGTAGAGGTGTATATTTTGGCCCATGCAGAAATGCTCGACCCTAAATGAGTCACATGGGCCACTTTGCGGAGCGTACCTGCATCGTAAGAATTCGTTATCATAACGCGCCTGTAAAGAAAGGTGATATTATTATGTTTACGATTTATGAAAAGTTTATTAATAGAACGTACATCGAAACACAAGACTATCTGATTTCTTTGAGGTTGTGTATCCGAGTGTTTTGATGTTCTTTCTCTTTTGCATCATAGGCTGAAAAGAAACACATTCCCTGTCGTCCAAAAAATAACCAATGTTCGACGAACTGATTTCTGTATCACAGTTTGTAGACTTCTACTAAAAGCGTGTCATAGTTAAATCGCATATCAATACATGCACAATGCGTTAACTGGATTGCAGGTATTAATTACCCGTACTCCCTGTCGGTCTAATGCATGCTCGTTGATTTGCTCATTTTTTGTGGCGTTTACATTTTGCGAAAAGATTCTAATACAGATGTTCGTACATTGGTTACATTATTCTGGACGGCAGGGAACGTAGTTTTTTGCCTATGATAAACCTATTCGAATTTTGAGTTTTATAAAATTAAGATTGAAAAACCAGCTGGTTACTTAATCGAAAGTCAACTATGAATTATAAGATAATACAGTTTACTCTCGTCTTGAACACACTGCACATAAACAGTAATCATGAGTAAAAATAAGAAGTACGTGAAGTATAATAAATAGAGGATATTGGGTTGGTTTAAACCTATTTATTCAACAAACATTTAACAAGTGAACAATATTTACAAAGTACATTTTGGGATTGGGCAGAAAGCGATGAAGCCTATGAGTGTTCTCATCCAGTTTTAAAGTTATAATATTTTACATTAGCACAGTTCATGGCATTATAATACACAACGATAAGTTGAAATATTCAAAGACCTTCAAATAATAGTCAAATACTTTTTAATGTAACAGTACGATTTTCTTACTCATTTTTTTTAAGTAAAGAAACGCTCCGATGGCCTAGTGGTAAGTTTCATAGCATTGCAACCCCGAAGTTGTAAGTTCGAATCTTTATCAAACTTTTTGTCAGATTTCTTTAATTATTATTTTTAATTATATGCAGCGTTAGTGGATGAATAATTTCTTTAAATTATTGTGTCTTCATCAAGATTTGAACATACAACATTCAATTTGAAACTAAAAGTGTTAACTCCTTATCACCGAGGACAGGTACACAAATAATGTGTTGGTAACTTTAAGTTCTACATAAACCATACATACCGTTATGCCACACTTTGAAATCCGTATGATTTACTTCGGAGTCCAACAATAACCGACACAAGGTTATTGAATATTCAAAAATCTCAGATCAAGATTGCCAAGCAAACACGAGCTAATTATAGTCTTCATTTGCATATGAATATAAGTGTTTGAAACTATAGAATGTTTTGTTTTTACAATATTTTAACATATTTATGAAATGCAGATTTTGTTGATATAGCGCAAATACCGTCACGTCAAAATACGACCGTGCAATACCATTTTTACGGAGTCGCATATGTTAAAAATAGACACTTGTAGATTTAATGATCACGAAAATATATAATAAATGTTACAACCACATGGTATCCAGGGCTCGAACACTCCGGAATGCTGCAAAGCTCTAGACGTACGCTTGGGTTTGTTGTGTAGCAAAATAACATGCCTGGAATGATAGAAAATACATGTATATATATATATAAATAAATATTATAAAACATTATTCCTAGGGAAAGCTCTTAATTTTATTTTATTATAAAATTTCACAAATCTGGTAAAAATCACGATATAGCGGGCTTGAAGAGCTGGCCCGAAGGTCATGCTTGCAAAGTCATGTTTGAAAACAGTCACTTTCGCCGGAAGAACAACAAAATTATGGGTAATAAGTTTGCCTGCTCTTCATCGGAGGTGATTTTGGTTCCCTGTCCTTTTATATTAGGAGCACGCCAGACATCAGTACCAGCAGGTTACATGCACTATGTTTACCAAAGCACACCGGGAAACAGTTTTTCTTGTTTCCTCTCTCATTATGGTTACAATTCAAACTGACATTCGGTATTCCTTGCAAATTACCATTAAACCAAATGCGAAATTCAACGAAATAACGTTTTCCCGAAATGGAACTTTTAGCATGTTCACGATCGTTTGATGAATTAATCATTAAATACGTAAAATTTTGACTGATTCAAGTATTTACCACATTTTTTGATAAATTGCAGTATAGTATAGTATAGTATAGTATAGTATAGTATAGTATAGTATAGTATAGTTGTATATGATCTATAATTTCATTCAAAGAGCTTGCTTTGAGGCTTTGTCTTATTCATACTATGTATATGTATTTTAAACAACAACAACATATTCTTTATAAACTCTCAAATTAAAACGACAATGTTAGCTGAACATTTTCTATTTTCTTGCCTACTTAACTGTCAAGAATGAATGAACATAATAATAATAATAATAATAATAATAATAATAATAATAATAATAATAATAATAATAATAATAATAATAATAATAATACAAACATAATGCCAAAATTAATAAATCTAGCATATTGAATGAGTGTAGGTTTAATACTTAATTTATAGAACGAGTTGAATAAAATCGTGTTAAGCGAGCCTCTGCCGAGCATAAAATTTATTTATTCAACGACTTCAATAAATTTAGTATTGAATCTACACGAATAAAATGTTCTATTTATCACATACGGTAAACTGTAAAAAAATAGCTATTTTTCATTGACGCGCCTAAAGTGTAACGCTTACAACACTAAATTTATAGATGAATTAAACTTAGTACAGGACTGCAGCAGTACCTGTAGACGCTTGCAGAAATCATGGTCAGAGAATAGCAAAATATCGTTATTTTTTCGCCAATTCTTACATATATCATTCATTATCATACTCATACAAAACCCCATGTGAAAGGATGAATAAGACCTTTTAAAGTTCATTCCGTTTGGTGAAAAGGTAATACTTTAGCATATAATCATTTAATAGCCTTGTCCAGTATATACTGGAATACGTTTTTTGTGGTTCTCCAATCTTTATTTAGTCTTACTATAGATTTCGCAAATTACGTCACGTCAAAGTGTTATTACACTAGTGTAATATCGTTTTTATCAAATGGGTTTATTTCACTCCTGTGCCGCACTCCTGCAACGTGGCTTATGCGATAAAGACAAATAAACAGATGCTGCTGCTGCTGCTGATGATGATGTTAAGGATTATTTCACGTTTATTACACAATTTCACGAAAGGCTAATGCTGATATCGCAAAAAATCTCGACCAATATATTTCAGAAAATTGCAACATTTTATATGGAAAGCCTTGACTGTCTTATAATTATAAACCTGAACATTGTTATGACCAAATAGAAATATATTGAGTCAACCTTTCCTTATACAACGTGCACTCATCAATATATTATGTGGATCCATCTTTATATGTAATCAACTGAACAATATATGATGTCAATGTGTCTTTATATGATGTCAATATATCTTTATACGATGTGCATTTTTGAATATATTATATGGAACCATCCTTATATACGGTCAAAATAACAATATATTATGTTAGTCTGTCCTTATATGATGTCAGTCTGTCATTGTATGATGTGAAGTTATGAACATATTATGTGGCATAATTCTTATATAGAGTCAACATTATATGATGTCAATGTCTCCTCATATCATATCAGTCTATCAATATACACTGTGCATTTTTCAGTATATTATGTAGAATCGTCTTTATATAGAGTCAACTTAAACAATATATGATGTAAATGCGTCCTTATATGATGTAAATCTTTCTTTATACGATGTGCATTAATGAATATATTGTGTGGAACCATCTTTATATAGAGTCAAAATAACATTATATTATGTAGAACCGTCTTTATATAGAGTCAACCTAACAATATATGATGTCAACACGTCCTTATATGATGCCAATTTTTCATTATACGATGTGCATTAATGAATATATTATGTGAAACCATCTTTATATAGAGTCAACTTAACATTATATGATGTGTATGTGTCCTTATATGATGTCAGTCTTTCATTATATGATGTGCAATTACGAATATATTATGTGGAACCATCTTTATATAGAGTCAACTTAACATTATATGATGTACATGTTGCCTTATATGATGTCAATCTTTCATTATACGATGTGCATTAATGAATATATTATGTGGAACCATCTTTATATAGAGTCAACTTAACATTATATGATGTGTATGTGTCCTTATATGATGTCAGTCTTTCATTATATGATGTGCAATTACGAATATATTATGTGGAACCATCTTTATATAGAGTCAACTTAACATTATATGATGTACATGTTGCCTTATATGATGTCAATCTTTCATTATACGATGTGCATTAATGAATATATTATGTGAAACTATCTTTTTATACAGTCAACTTAACTTATATTTTGTCAACACGTCCTTATATGATGTCAATCTTTCATTATATGATGTGCATTAATGAATATATTATGTGGAACCATCTTTATATAGAGTCAACTTAACAGTATATGATGTGTATGTGTCCTTATATGATGTCAGTCTTTCATTATATGATGTGCAATTACGAATATATTATGTGGAACCATTTTATATAGAGTCAAAACAACACTTTATTATGTAGAATTGTCTCTAATTAGAGTCAGCTTAACAAAATATGATACAATTTGCTTTGAGTTTTCCCGCTGTCGCCACGAACGGTGCATAGTGAGATATAACCCGGTAAATTTAAGCCCATCAGAATAATGACAGAAGCACAGGATATAATGATTTTTGCACTTCATTTAAAGCAGCGGTCGTATAACTTTACAGGCACATCGTATAATGAAAGATTGACATAATATATTGATAAGTTGACTGTATATAATGATTCTACCATATCATATATTCATAAATGCACATCGTATAATGATTGGTCGACTTCATATAAAGACACATTGACATCATATATTGTGACCCTTTCAAGTGAAAGTATCAATATTAAATTTCATCGATATCACATGAAACCTCAATTAGGTATATGTAGAAATTTCAGATAGTAGGTTATTCCTAGGATCATTATTTCTAAGGGAACATGCAAGTCAAATTCAAGAAATACTAACTAAACATTTCAATGTTTCGTAATGTACACTTCACAAAGATACATACGATCTTTACCATTAAGAACATTTAGATTTTCACAGTTTTGTAATGTATACATAAATGATAAAGTACACTTGTTTCATAGCTTTATAAAGCTGGTGTACTGAAGTGCATCCATCCGTAAAAACCGCAATATTAGAATGATTCTGTCATCCGCTTTTTATTTCCAAATTTTTGACGTTTTATGCTCTTTTTGTCGTCAAATTTCATTTTGTAATATTTTGATAATATTTTGAGCAAATGTTTGGATATTTAAGCTCTTTCCTGCTTTTGATTGTCATTAAAAAATGAGGGACACACCTGCAAGAAATTTGTCTGTAATTCAAGATATTCTTAAGAATATAATGAACATTTGAAAGTGAAATGCCAATCATTCGTGCAATATTGCGAAAAGTATATCTAGCATCTCTTTTAACAATATCTTTAACATTTGATATATTTCGATTTGAGAGTCTTACCCAGAATCATATTTCTTCTTTCCATCTGAAACCTGTGTCAAAAGACACATTAGAGGTTTTGCAAATATCAGATATTTAAGCAAATATCTGCTTCAAATGACAATCAATCATAGAACGAGCTTTTATATAAACCCGTATTACTTCTTGTCAACGTTTCACTATAGAACTCAACTAATGTTTGTATTCGAATGGCAATTTCTTTATTTTTCAATAAGATTTACAGATACATGTATACATCATTGTGTAGATATTGAACAGCTCTACTTTGGTATGCCCTGATTTGTTACCATTTCCACGAGGATTTTATACAACGGAACAATTAACCATTCTTGTCGGACACTCTTCGTATATCAAAAAACAAAATTCACTGTAAGATCAACGTTTTTTTTACAATGTATGTAACCTGTTTATATGAATTATATTCTTAAAAGTGTAATGAATAAACACAAATGGAATTCGAACCAAGGGAAATGGTAAATATTTCAGCCAATCTCCATACAAAAGTAAAACGCCGGTGTTTTCACATAATTTATACTTGTTGAAAGTTATTTCTGGTTACCCATTATGTTTTAGTCTGTTTTTGTGCCAAAATCGTCTACTATGCCTCGTCTAGAATACTGTGCACACACAGCAGGCATCCTGTAAATTTGAAAGAAGATAATTATCCAACATTGTTTTCTATACATGCATGTAAATATAATGGGGAGCGATGGCCTAGTGGTTAAGATATACGTATCCCAACACATGGATCATTGGTTCGAAACATTATCGGCCCGCGACCATGTTTCCTTATGTGCCACCAGCTCTTGTTGGTTCCAGGAAGCGGACTGGAAAGCGATTATCATAATAATGTCGCAAGAACTTGTTGAGAAATCGACCTTTAACAAATACGTTTAAACCAATCTAACCACGTGCATTTGATACTCCTACAAACTGAATTCTACCACCTTTTTCTGCATATCCTCATACCACTAGGATTTCCCCAGACTGCTCTACTGTCATTCAGTTTTAATTTGTAACTTCCTGTAAAATTTACAAGTAAGAACTGAAAATATGTAAACAATTCATTGGTCATTTTGAAATTACAATCTGAAATTTCGGAATATGTTTGACCATTGAAAAAAAATTATCTAAAGAAGTTTAGGAAACGAGCTATCTACAATAATAAGTTCTTTCACTATCAAGTTGAATTTCAGATACTTAATGTCTGCTTTACCTTACCTTCTACAAATAATTAATTCTGTATATTACCATGCATCCTCCTACAGATAAGTTTGCATTGCTTTAACGAGTCAAACACTAACGAAACCACCATTTACAATTACGTGCCGATCCCGTTTAGTCATGCGCATGGAAATAGCAACAAAAACACACACATGTAAACGAAATGGATACAAAGCTCTTAATTCTCATGTGTTTTACATATTAATGAAGTATTTATTTCACTACGTATGATGGAATGATTTGTTTATAATATTTTGTCATTTATTTTTAGGTTTAAAAGCTTACTTTCTGTTCTTTTTTTGGATTATTTCCAAAGGTGTTGTAAATCTGTTGATTCGGGTATTTCGTATCAACAAAACGTTGTCATTTATAAACTTTCTATTCAAATTTCGATTTGATTAGCATTCAATATCTAAGAGCTAAACGGCATTCAAAATCATTGAAATTAAAGAATAACATGACTGTAAAAATGAGCTGAAGTGAAAAAATAGTGTACGAAATAAATTGTTTTGTTTGTAGTTCTTATTTACTTCTTCTTTACTTTTAAATGGTTTACTTCAGACTTTACATATTGTTTCTATTTTAAAAACTTAGTATGTGCCAACATTTGCATATGATTTTAATATTTCAAAAACTTTAACTCAATTTGACATCGATATAATAATCCTCATGATTCTATTTCCATGTTTCCTAAGATACGATATGCAAATATACCAGATTAAGTCCAACTAAGTATCTTTTTTAAAGATCTCCTTGTTGTAAATGCATTTGTTTTTTTAAACGTTTTTGTCATTCTGTACTCGAAGAGAAATCTGACCGTACTTCAAAGGTTATATATCGTCACGATATTCTTAATATCAATATCACATTTCTTTAAGAACCCGATGTCTCGTATTTGTTTGCCGACAATTAGCTCTACAAAAGTACATCTTTAAACAGATCAGAGCTATAAACAAGAAGAAGCTTTAAAAAAGGATTCTCGACCGAGGTTAAACTGGTTCATTTGCATGTGTTAGTTTTTAGTTTTCCATGCAAAGTCAAAAAGAAATGCAAGCATAGCTTGCATAACAATGACATAATAATTTCTTGTTATGTTATTGATCTTGGAAAATGTAACTCAATTTCTAGCACAGACATCTATGTAGTTGGTAAAGGATTTATTTTTATAAATACTTGATAAAAAGGCAAGAAAATATAAATCTTATAAATATTATATCAATTGAACACATTAGTAACCATATAATATATAAAAGATACTTTATGAAGATCATATACTAAGGGCACCTGATAAGTACATATATTATTCACTTCATTTAGGAAAAAATTTAAAACTCAGATGGGTTTTTACATTTTATTTTAAAACTGCCAATGAGATTTCCAGATTTGAAAACGGTCAATGACAACTCTTTTTATATTCAGTTCTTCCCTGTAAATTTTACAGGAAGTCAAACTAAAAAAATTATCAATTACCTGTTGAATGAGACACATGAAACCATTTCATAACATAGCTAAAGCAGTGTGCAAGGATGGGGCCTTCACAAATTAATGATATTACAAACTATCAGGTTTAATTAATAAATAAATCTTTTTTTGATTTACTTACAATTGTTTTAACATACATCTACTGCATTAATAATTCTTGTATCTTAACATATTTCATGAACAACTGTGCAAAAACATACCAGAGTAAATACGTGTTTCAAGCTCGATAATGATTGGCCAAGTTTTTGGTCGAGACGATGCATCAGCCAAAGTGTCCAGCAATCTGCTACGGCGTGAAACTGATGCAGGTTAAGGTTGTACGTGCAACTTTTTGTAAAGAATCATATCTCTTCAAGCACAACATATATCGTTGGTTACAAAATACATTTACATCATAGTAGGATGCCACGGATGCCACGGTCAAAGAACCACAGCTCTAGCATGGATTATTGACTGACCTAGACATATCACTAAAGGTGATTAATACCCCGACCAGCAACTTTGACTTTTTGAAAAATAAATGGCCTGAAAAGAAAAAACCTTAAGTAAATGAAGAATCAACTGTGTACATACAATTATTTCAATTATTGCAATCAAAAACCGGGATCTTCTTGTAAGTTTCATTTACATCAAGTTTGATCAAAATCTCATTCCTAACTGTAGGTATTGTCCAGAAACCATTTTTCTATTTTTTAGTAACTGTGACCTTTACCTTGAGCCTAGGGGGTCCAAATGCAATACAAACCAGGGTCTTCATATAAACTTGATATACAGTAAGATTGATTACAATATCTCATTCTTTACTCTAGTTATTGTCCGGAAACCAGTTAGTTAACTATTTTAGTAACGATTACCTTTACCTTTACCCCCAAGGGTCCAAATGCAACACTAACCAGGGTCTTCATATAAGCTTGGTATATGGCAAGTATATAGCAAGTTGGATAACACTATTGATGACTATTTCTATAGAATAGTCTCTGTTATTTGGGGAACAACTTATACCCATCCCTGGTTATGACGTAGGTACTGTATCTACGTCATATCCTTTTAACGCTGGCGTCGAATATTGTCACAAGGAAGAAATGAGTTGTTGAAAAAAATGGAAAAAATCGCTGATCAAAACAGCAATCGATAGTAATATCTCATAGATATGAATCGATAAGACGTCGGTGATTTTCTGTGTGCCCTATAAGCAGCAATTATTTTGATATTTTCCACGATTGAAGCGGATTTGTTCTTGATGTCTTTGGTGGGAACATGGAACACTGAATCAAGCAGGATATTATATGGACAGAGAAGTTTTCTTATTCAATTTCAGATTTAGATCTTCAACAGATTGTTGTCGAGAACAGTTTAAATTTAAATTATTTATATTCATTGTTTTGTGAATTGTACTTTGTCTAGCTTTATGCTGACTGCTGCCGTAAATTGACAATTTTATTATGACGATCCATGGCATGGATCTACTCTCACCCACGGCTTTTCATTTAGCTATGTCTGTATTTCGCTATAATGTTAAATCATTCGCGGTGTATTAGTTACTGATGGTAACGATGATGATTCAGATTGTAATGAAAACCTTTAAAAAATATGATAGATCTACATAAATAATACGATGATCTAGTTAGGTCAGTAGGTGCACTTTGCTTTTTCAATGGCGTTAAGAATGGTGGAAGCAAGAATTTTTTGTTAACTTGTGCTAATTGTCCTGAATTAGGAAAAAAATGTGTCTATTAATCTAACAGGTTCATAATAAATCAGTTATTATTAGCTAATCAGTTTTAAAATATATTTTATTTGCTTTTAAATCTTCAAAATAGATCTATACTGGATTTTCTTTTTGCTGGACGAGATTGGAAGAATGTGATTAAAGACAATACACTACTGGTCTGTATGGGGAATGTGGAAATAAATGCGATGGTGATCAGCAGCGTCTTGTGAGGACTCCTGACATTTGATGAATTGTTGTATAAGATAAATTGGTGACTGATGTTAGTAGAGCTAGTAGTTTAGTTCCTTACAGTATTAGGTGAGGTATTTCCTGTTTAAATGTTTATTTTATACATTATTTTACAATGTGAAACCTAGGTTTAGATCTACACGTTGAACAAATTAATTATTCAGTTATAGTTCAGTATTTGTTATAGATGTGAATACATTGCCTTATTTTAGGGCCTATTGTTTTCATGGTAAAATTAAGTAAGCATAATAAGCAAATTATGTTGGTTAAGAAGGGGTTAAAATCACTTTAAATAGAAATTGATAAATTAATAATGCACAAATAATTAAAAGATGCAGACTTCAATGCAACATCAGTCACATGAGTAAGATATTAGATAATAATAATTATAGAAAATTAATAAACATTATATAAAAATAAAATAATAACAATAAATTAATAGTAATAATAATAATAATGAATTGATAATAATAATAATAATAAATTATTAATGATGATGATAATAATAATAATAGATTAGTAATAATAATAATGAATTGATAATAGTAATAATAATAATGATGATGTGATCTAATGATAATAATAAGACAATCATGAATTCATAATAATAATAATAATAATAATAATTTTAAATAGACTATGTTGTTTATAATTCATGGTGTAGGCTACATTACAGTACAGATTTATAACAAATTATATTTGTCACACAATTTATTGCAATTTTGAGTTGACAAGTTGTAGTTCACTTTTCATTGTAAATATTATTTTCCATTTCACCTTTTATTTACTTTACACAACATAAAAAGATAAATATTTTGATATAATGAATGGATAGCTTAAATCATTGTGAACCTCTTTTGATGATTTAGTCATAGTGAACACCATCCAAATATAAAACTTTAAATTTGAAAGTATATCATTTACTTTTTATTTTTTCTTATAGTTTGACAATAGATCTACACATAATTAAACTTAAAACTTTAATTTAGAGGGTAGAAGTTTTAAATTTAGAGGTTAAAAGTTTTCCATTTCTTTAGGATTTCTTATAATCTCATGCTATATGATAGGTACTCATTCCCCTAAGCTAGTGATAAAAGTGAACACGCTTCTTAAATTTTAGTGTTAAACACTGTTGATAATATTTACACAATATCATGCATTCAACGTTTAACTTTTCTTGTTGAATGTTGTTCATAGGAAAATCATTCAAGACAATTTTCTCTTGGCTTTAGTATAATACCCAACTTTGGTTGAATTGCAAGACCAATTTTTATGTAAACTGATAGAGAATGTGAGGTTTGATATTTAAAAAGTTAATATAAATCGTCTTACTTTAATTTCCGTGTTGAAACAATATTTTATTGTGAAAAGTACACCCTATTAAATTTCAAAATAACATGGTTATGATATTAAAATGACATTGTGCCTATTTTGTCATTGTCAAGTTATGCTGAATTGACTTTATGTTTCAAATAATTGACTGAAAAAAGGTTATTGACCTACAGCTGATATTTTAAAATGTTAAGGATAAAACATAAGTATGCCTAAAATATAAAAAGACTGTCCCAAAATTTTTATAAATTGAACATTTTGGGTAATTTCCAATGGCATTGATTTATCGTTCATAAATGGGAAGTACATAATCATTATAAAAATTGAAAGGAATTATGGCAAGAATTAAACTTATTTGACTTTCACCTGTTCACTCATTATAATTAAAGCCTTGGATGGGCATTATGCATTATGTCAAAAATATCTATTACATACTGTTTAATACTGTTTACATTCTATTAGTGTCAATTAAATGTACAAATATTTTTTATAATTTTGTAATAGATTATTATGCACTTCAGAGTCCATCTAAGCTCATGATATTTATATAATTTTTGTTCTTAAAATGATTGCCCTTTTTATCTTCATGGTAATAAACTTTGTTGATTTCTGTCTGGACTATTTTATTAACAATAAACATAATAAGGCACATAAAAAACACTAACTTTACAATGTTTAAATAAAATGATGCAAATACTTTGGCAATGTTCTAAGGTTTCACTTTGTTCAAAACTTAAATTACCATATTATTAGGCTATTATTGTTTTTCAGCAGCTACTTAATTTGATAATAAAAAATGTCTTGGCTGAAATCAGCAAATGCTTTCTGTATTGCAGATAGATTAATGAATGTGGCTTTCAATTAAAATAAAATGTAAATACATGTGTATTATTATAATAAATGTTTATTTAAGTCTATTAATTGGTTGAATTGACTAATAACCAATACAGAATCAAACAACTTTTAACTGACAGTATAGCTGGGTGCTGCAAACTGACCAGTGAAAGAATATTTTGTGTAATTGCTGATAACACTGGCAGTAGAATTTGTGTCCAACAAAAAGCTTAAACCATTATTCTTGGAGTTTGGGAATTTAGTATGTTTTTGGCCAATAAAGATATTTTATTAGTAAATATTCCATGAAATCTATTAATTGTTTCAAATCTTTTTACAGCTCAGTTAAGTATATTAGTATAAGTACCTATTTTAAATAAGCGCTTCACACCGTTGTAAGAAAGACAGTCCAGGACTGACCAGGATGGGTGGTGTGAAATGCTGCAAATTGAAAAATATAGCTCGAACCTATGTTAAATTGTGGCTACCTATGTACAATTGTGGGGTAAAAAATTAGGACAATTTCTAACACGTTAATATTGCATGCTATTCTAATGACAATAGCTGCTAAGCATATTAAAATGTAATACCAGTGTTCGGCCTTGTCGACGATATGATGCATCAAATTGTTGCTAGTTTTCTTTACCGCATGAAGTGTAAGTTTTTACATCATGCGATTTAAAAACAAATGGAAACCTGATTAATGTAACATTATTAAACATGTTGGTCGAATTGGAAGGATTCGAACCCATGGAATGCAATTGGAAATATCTGCTCTCAGAGTCATGCAGGTCTCACGATCTTGATGGTCACTTTTGTATTGGGCATATGTTTTCGGCGCGTTGGTTGGTGGCTGCCCCCTGGGGACCCTCGCCCACTTTGCGGCCCTCCAACCCTTCAGAACCATAATATTGAAAATTGGTGAAAAAACGTTGGGGTTATGGAGTTCAATTATTATTAAGATGAGTGCTGAAAAATGAGCAGCGAGTTGCATACTTTTACTAAATATGTTAATATATAAATCAATTTTTTATTTTTTGTGGGAACTGAAGGTAATTGAATTAAACGCATATACCAAATATTAAAACATGTTTCAAATGAAAAATACGGCAGTTAAAATAGTTTTGGGGGGTGGGAGGGTTGTGGGGTGGGTGGCTGATCAGCGCGCCGAATACCTATGGCATGGAGTGGTTCAGGAAAGGTATATTTGAAAAGTTGATGTGTTGATGCATAATTTATAGTTCAGTTGATTGAATGTACTTATTGTATTACAAGTATCTAGCACATATTTGAAGCAGTTTGAACGTTATTGCTAAATTGATATCTCGAAAACATGCACTGTCAAATGTATATACATTTAGCTAGCACATATTTGGAGCAATTTGAATGCTTTTGCTTAATTCATGTCAAGAAAAATGGCACTGAACTCGAGATCTTGATGGTTACTACCCAAATTATTGTGTTTCAGATAATGTCATATTTGATTTATGAGCGCTAGTATATGCATATTTGTTGGAATGCTGCTTTATTTGCTAAGTTGAATTACCTACATGGCAGTGTTGTATTACAAATCATAGAATGGCTGGGCACGACTAATTTTTTTTAAGTATTCAATTCGCCGGAGCCAATAATAGTATGATATTGGCGAAGCCAATATTGTATGTTATTGGCGGAGCCTTCGACTGGAAAACGGGAAGTCTCCCGTTCACCATCCGAAGTCTAGTGGCGGCCGGCGAATAGACATTTTGTGATACTGGCGATACTGGTTTCTGCTTCCCAGAACCAATTTCGCGCAACAGTGTCAATGCTGTGTTGTTGCTCATATACATTTGTGAAAATTGACTATTTTGTGAATGAAGAATTGAAAGACTAGTATTGCTTTGATCAATTATTTTCTAGAACATACTGTTCCAAAAAGCTATACAGTTTGTTCCATTTGCTTGTTTTGATTTTGTGTCATTTGTTTGCTTTGCTATGGATGCCCTAACAGGGTTTTGTATGCCCGGTATCCAAACCTTTTGGCTTTTATCAATGGAGTCGTGCCCATAAAATGCCAAAGATAAACTAAGACATTACTCAGTGAGATAAATTGCATATGCCACTATGTATGACTATAAAATAAAATTAGTTAAAGTATGATATTGTTTTGTTGTTGTCCCTAATAATGATGACTATTTCTATAGAATAGTCTCTGTTATTTGGGGAACAACTTATACCCATCCCTGGTTATGACGTAGGTACTATATCTACGTCATATCCTTTTAACGCTGGCGTCGAATATTGTCACAAGGAAGAAATGAGTTGTTGAAAAAACCCACCCGCCCTCCTCGTCAATTATGAGTGTGAAGTGTCAAAGATTTGAGCTTAAATTTAATAATAATGTCATGCTTGTTTTGTTGTTTCTGTCCTCTTTTGATATGTTTTCAGATTATCCAACATAAGCGACGTGTTTCAAGACAGCTAGCCCTACTAAATACCACGGAAGAGGTATCTTTTAGGAAAACTGCTTGGGCCAAAACAACCAGCAGAGAGAATTCGACAACGGTGCGACTCCAGAGATGTGTTCTATGAACTTTCAAATACTAGATTTCACATGTTGTGTCTGCTAAATTTGCATTTTGCGGCCGGCGAATAGACATTTTGTGATACTGGCGATACTGGTTTCTGCTTCCCAGAACCAATTTCGCGCAACAGTGTCAATGCTTGTTAGACATTACTCAGTGAGATAAATTACATATGCCACTATGTATGACTATAAAATAAAATTAGTTAAAGTATGATTTTGTTTTGTTGTTGTCCCTAATAACTCATTCTTCACTCTAGTTATTGTAGGGAAACCAATTATCTCATTAGTGACAGTGACCTTGACCTTAACTCCAGGGGATCAAAATAAAATACCAGCCGGGGTCTTTTTTAAGCATGTTTTACAGCAAGTCTGTTTACAATATTTTATTCCCAACTGTAGTTATTGTCTGGAAAGCATTTTTCTATTTTTTTACCAACCGGGCATCCACATAAGGTTGTTATATACCAAGTTTGTTCACAATACCTTATACCTAACTCTAGAACTCGTTTGGACCGACCAACGGACCGACTGACCGACAAGTTGACTCCTATATACCCCCCTTAACTTTCATTGGTTAGAGATTTACATGTAACATTTGCCTCAAAAATTATTGATCAATTGAAACCAAAAACATATCTTATAGTATGAAAACGGTATTTCGATCTCACCTACGCTGAAGAAATTAAACAAGCTAACACTAACTAAGTAAATACAGGGAGTTGCTGATCAGTTTGTTCTATATCATGTGTTACAGTCTATCTAAAATAACTAAATTTATAGGTATAAAGTGATCAGTATGTCTTTTATATACATGCATTTATTGATATAATTGTAGAAACTGGAGGTACAAAATGTATACTTGTACACTTCACATACATAATTTTTAGAAGATATATACATTACTCATAAATTCAAAAGTTACGTGGGAGAACTGCATGTATTTGCAATCCGTATTAACTCCGAAATTAATATAAATAATTGTCATGGTGTTTCAATTGTTTGGAACAATAGAAGAGAATTTGTCCGTATAAAATATAAATGTGTCCAAAGACAGATATTTAACAGTGAGTGAAATAAATTGACGAAAAAACGTAGTTTTCGCATTATTTTATTAGTGTCAATTACATGGAATTACAGATAAATTATCTACACAAGAAAGGATATGAAAAAATAAAGAACGATCACAACAACAACAACTAGAACTCCGCGAGTCGGATGTGTCGCCTTGTGAACAATGTAGTTTAGGAGAAATGGCCCGGACAAAAATGAAGTATGAAAAATAACAAAGGGCAATAACTAAAAAAATAATAAGTGCAGAGCAGCAGTTTCTGTGCACTGCACTTCTTATCAATAAGATCTATCATTCTATGATGTTTCAAGTCCATAGCTTCCATACTTGATGAGAAATGACCAGGCCAAAAATAAAGTAAGAAAATCAACAAAGGGCAATAACTCAAAAAATAAGAAATGCAGAGTATCAATTCTTATGCACTGCACTTTTTCTTAATGATTTCTATCATCCTATGAAGTTTCAAGTCCATAACTTTTATACTTTCGGAGAAATGGCCTGGACAAAAATTAAGTATGAAAATTAACAAAGGACCATAACTCAAAAAATAAGAAATGCAGAGTACCGGTTCTTGTGCACTGCACTTCTTCTTAATGAGATCTATCATCCTATGAAGTTTCAAGTCCATAGCTGTTATACTTAAGGAGAAATGGCCCGGACAAAAATAAAGTATGAAAATAAACAAAGGGCAATAACTCAAAAAATAAGAAATGCAGAGTACCGGTCCTTGTTCACTGCACTTCTTCTTAATGAGACCTATCATCCTATGAAGTTTCAAGTCCATGGCTTTTATACATTAGGAGAAATGGCCTGGACAAAAATAAAGTATGAAAATTAACAAAGGGCAATAACTCAAAAATTAGGAAGTGCAGAGTACCGGTTTTTATGCACTGCACTTCTTCTTAATGAGATCTATCATCCTATGAAGTTTCAAGTCCATAGCTTTTTTAGTTGAAGAGAAATGGCCTGGACAAAAATTAAGTATGAAAATTAACAAAGGACCATAACTCAAAAAATAAGAAATGCAGAGTACCGTTCTTGTGCACTGCACTTCTTCTTAATGAGATCTATCATCCTATGAAGTTTCAAGTCCATAGCTGTTATACTTAAGGAGAAATGGCCCGGACAAAATTAAAGTATGAAAATAAACAAAGGGCAATAACTCAAAAAATAAGAAATGCAGAGTACCTGTTCTTGTTCACTGCACTTCTTCTTAATGAGACCTATCATCCTATGAAGTTTCAAGTCCATGGCTTTATACATTAGGAGAAATGGCCTGGACAAAAATAAAAGTATGAAAATTAACAAAGGGCAATAACTCAAAAATTAGGAAGTGCAGAGTACCGGTTCTTATGCACTGCACTTATTCTTAATGAGATCTATCATCCTATGAAGTTTCAAGTCCATAGCTTTTTTAGTTGAAGAGAAATGGCCCGGACAAAATTAAAGTGTGAAAATTAACAAAGGGCAATAACTCAAAAAATAAGAACTGCAGAGTACCGGTCCTTGTGCGCTGCACTTCGGGTTATTGAAAGAAGCATGCATACCAAGTTTGAAGTCAATCAGACTTATAGTGACTGAGTTATGCTCCGGACAAGCTTTAGGGGACGCCGACAACGACGCCGACACAGACGCCGCCGACGCCGCCGACAAAAGTAACCCCTATATGTCACCTTTTCAAGGCGACACAAAAAGGGACGTTTTATACTAAACAAAACAACATACATTTTCATACGTTTACAAAATAGCATAGCGTCCGTCACAACCGGTAGTTAACTGTCAAATGATCACACTAAAGGAAAAAAAATGTAAGATGAAAGCCACAGCTTAGAATGGTTAATTTTGACTACTCTGTATTCTCGATTAAAAAAGGATAAGTAACGATTGTATTTAAAAATTGATTTTCAGCATAATTATAATTATTATTATAATTATTATTCTTATTCATTTATATTTTTGGGATGGGGTGGGGGCGGTGTGAGGTTGGGGGATATAATTATTGTTGTTCACAATATGAACTCTAGTTTATTTTTAACAGGGTTAACAATTACATACTGAAAGTAATAGATTCCAAAGACACCATTACATTCATGCATATTAGCTCTTTTGTTTGCAATGTTTTGCAAGTACATGTATAAAGTTAAAAAAAACAAAAGGAGTTTTGTTCCCGTTATTGTTACAGGTATTTTTGCTATGGAAACATATGAATCGTTTTGCTTTGAGGGGGTTTGAATTTAGTGTGGATAGACATTTTCTTGCATAGCAGACTGGCGTTTCCGTGAGTTTTACCCATGCCGGAAATTTCATCTGGCATGGGGGGGGGGGGGTTCCAGATGAGTCCGCGTGCCAAACAAACAACGTCATTTTACCGCACTTTATGAATGAACCGCGTTAAAATGACGTCATTTTAGAAGGGAAATATGTGCTTATGATGACGTCATTTCACTGTTGTTATTTAAGTTGTAAGTTCATACGCTATTGTAAGAAAATAGTAATGGATGAAATGACTTTAATTTTCATGAACATATATCGCATTGAGGTAAACCATTTTAAATATGAAATAATATGGCAGAATATGCAAGAAAAAATATCTGACATATGTTTGCGGTTCGGATCGGAATATCCGTCCCTCGGGAACCCGCCCATGGGCGGTAACTCGGCAAGCCTCGTTACCGCCCAATGGGCGGGTCCCCTCGGGACGGATATTCCGGTCCGAACCGCAACAATTGACAGATATTATTAGTATAAAATCATGCTGTGATTGAATCTAATTTTTATTAGTTTTTTTCTTTAAAGTATTTCATTTTCACTGATCAGTATATACATGCATATCCATACAATATTGTCGGATTTTGTTGTATGGTAATATTGACTTGAGTTTAGATGGATTAATTTTCGGGAACTATTTCTTTTCTTTCGAAATTTATTACGATACACGTATTGGCCAGTTATTAGAATGTATAACGCCGCTGTACGCGTACGTTTCACTTTAATTAAAAGGTCATTGAAAATTTAGATCATTTAACCTCTCTTTTTTGTTTAATAAACTATACACACTCAACTTTTTACTATTTCTTGATTTATAATTTTGTTACTATAAACGGAACGACAATAAGTTACAATTTCGCACACATATAAGCTAGAAAAAATAAAAGAAGTATTTCTAATATTCTGCCACCTTTCTCACAAGAACGTGATGATTCTGTCGCCTGGTCCACGATTACAGTAGCGGTGGTTGAAAGAAAGGAAATTGTTTGTGTTGTTGTAGGCTGATATTCTAAAATAAAATGACCATAGAAATGTATTATGACAACAATAAATATCAGTTAAATCAGTGTTAATAAGGTAAGATAAGATAAGAAAAGGACAAGGCAAGACAAGACAAGACAAGACAAGACAAGATAAGACGAGACGAGACGAGACGAGACGAGACGAGATGAGATAAGATTAGATAAGATAAATAAAATAAGATATCAAACAGATATAATAAGACTTGATGCGATATGTAATATTTAGAAATTATTAAGTAAAACGTATTTATCAAAGGGTGACAGAAAGAGTGGCAATGTCATTTTTCTTTTTAAATGTATTAAGTAGTTTGTCATGACACTTGGTTATTAAAATAATAACGTTGACGTCATTACCAATGACTTTTGCGTGTGTTGGTATATGGCACTGTTTTATATCACAAGTATCCACAGGTATGATCGGATCGCCAGTGTAACACCATAATCCACGATCATCATGTACTGTAAGACATGATATACTTTATTGTACAGCAAAATATATTATGAATTAAGTTGAAATTTAAATAATTTCAAACATGAAACTACATTTATTCAGTTAAAGGAAGAACGGAAATACTTATAATCTATCATATTATACTATAATTAAGATTACACGGGATTATGACGTCATCGAATCACAAGCCATCACGTAATTTTCAGCTACAATTATTGAAGAGCTTTGAAATTGGTACAATTAGATCTTTTGTTCAAAATTTTATCTAATTAATCACTAGTTATTGTTTATGTCATAGAATAAAATTAGAATTTATTTATTTCATTTACAATAGGCCAATAAGCCAATGAGGACAACATATTACAAATATACTAATATATGACCTGACAGAGTAATGCATGATATTGATAATAATATATCTCATACATGTCATAAGTGTATGTATTATTTATAAATTGTTACATACCTAAATCGTAATACATCTAAAATATATTATACTTGAAGGTAACACTTTTTATTTAGATGGTTAAAAAACAATTTTTAATCAAGTTTAGAATTATATGTCTGTTAGAGAAGAAATGTCTCTATAAAATATGGATTAAAGATCTTTACTCGACGTATGTCTGCAGTAGTTGTGAGCGTCTGCCACGGTGTCGTCAGGAAATAGAGTAGGATCTTCTCCAATATTTGTGTCAACCCAAGATTTACACTTAAAACCACTCGCTGTGATTGGCCAGTTACCTGTGTAATTGCGCGAGTCTCCCATGTAACAACCTGTTTGTATAAAGGTCAAACTTGAAAAAAAGTCTAACTGAATAATAACCCTAAACATACTTTTGGCGTTTTCAGTATATATTTATTATATATGTAATGGTATGATAAGTATATGACAAGTTCGAAAACATTTTTGTTTATAAAGTGTGTAAATCAAGATATAAAGTTGTTGCCAGTAGTGTATTTTTGTTTTTTTGAATTCTTAAAAAGAGTAGTTTTAAAATATACTTGTTTGAATAAGAAATAATAAATAAAAAATATTTGTATTTTTCCTTATGAGCAAATAGAAAAACTTTGCTAAATATTTAATTAAAGCCATACTTAGAATGTAATATAATATTTCAACCAATTAACGTATACTATTATGCCATCATTGTGTTTTAAATTACCGAGACAGCTTACAACTAGAGAACCGGTCATGATTATGAAAACAATGTTATTTTACCGGTAATATTACTAATATTATTGGTTAAAATATATTATATTCACAGTAAAGTTTAAATTAACCGTTTTAGCAATGATTTTCATTTGCTTATAATGAAAAATCCAATTTTTTTATTCATACAAGTCCATTTCGTATATGCATTAAATTATAGTTTTTCTACCCTTTCCCAGTGTAGCAATGATGCCATGGGAAAAGAAAATAGCCGTAAGTATTTTATTTCTGTACATTGTTTTTGCATCAGTCTATGGAGGAAAATGCTAGCTTATTTTTCGACTTGGAACTGATGCCGGAATTGACAATTGGAAAAAAGGTAAGATTTACGCCATTATTAATAAAACTGTTAACTTATTTAGATAGGATTCTGCATTCCGTACGTACTTTCGGTTGATGTTAATATCCTGACCCTTTTATCATGGCGAAGATAATACAAAAAAAAATCGAAATAGCTTGCAATTGAAGTCCGCTCCTATACAAACACCTTCGAAGGTTATAAAAGTGTTTGATAAAACGGCTTATATACTGAAGGAGGTCTATTATTCTGCAACCTTATATAATATTCCCCGTAGACTTATATTAATTAATCCCAAAAATATAGGTACAGAAATAAAACAATGGCACAATTATGATAATGATAAAAACAATTGGTACGAAGCGCTTGTCGAGAACCAGACTCAAAATATGCTCGTGTGCGAAAATTGAAGCGAATATAGTTTTAAAATTCGGGAAATGCTGATTTAATCATAATGTATATACAATGTAATTATTTCATTACTTTTGAAGACGCAACAAGAGCAGTTGTTGCTACAACTAGGGTAGCCGATATTCTCTGAGAGGTAAAGCCGGCCAGGAACACTTTCACATATCGCCTTGTCATCGCCGCCATACACGTCTCTATCTTTATCAGTTATGTTGTAGCACGTGTGATTATAATCCCAAATTACTACAACATCAAAAAATACAAGATTTGTAAAACAAATACAATGTTGCTGCAAATTATTGAGTGCTACATTTGTAATAAAACAATTAAGATTCGATTGAAAATCACATCCAAACTGTGAGTCTGGTAATAAGCAACTGGCGAATGCTGTCAAAGAAAGATGTTGATCTGTTAAAGGGTAGAGGAATAAGTAATGTCAAATTTAATGTTTGATAAATATACCAAAACAGCGGCAACAAAAACTAAAGAAGAAAAATACACATTGTGCAGTACTATAAAGTTGCAACTCGTGGGTAATGTCTATGCACTTAATTATTTTTATTATATCAAAAGTGGTAAGTGCTCATTTAATTATATTCTTCAATCCATTTGCTTAATATGAATTAGTTTCCTACCGTTATCAATATTATATGAATAAAGCTCTGCAGTTACTATAGTAGTTTATGAGTAAAGTCATGCAGCTCCTAGCGTTTTATGAATAAAAGCATGCAGTAACTAGTGATTTACGAATTTAACAGTGCAATTTATAGGGTTTTTTTACGAATAAATCAATGCTGTTATTAGTGTTTTATGAATAAAGCCATGTAGTAACTAGTTTTTTATAAATAATGTTTATGCAGTTATCATTGTTATATGAAAATGTTCATATAGTTATCGTTGTTTTACGAATAATGCTCATGCAGTTAGCGTTGTTATATAAATTTTGTTCATGCAGTTAATATCGTTATCATATGAATGACGTTCATGCATTTAATTTGTAACATGAATAACGTTCATGCAGTTATCGTTGTTACAGTCGACTCCGGTTATAACGAACTCAACGGGACATTAAAATATTGTTCGTTATATCCGAAGTTCGCTATAAGCGAAGTAGCAACATTTTGCTGATTTCTTTGGATGGGGAAATTTGCCTTGAAAAAGCCATACTCTTCACTGGTTACCGGTGTAACGGGTATTTTACTGCAGCGGTTATTTATTGCGGGGCATTTTATTGAGCAATATATTATGTACATGGTACATATATTTATCCATGTATTAATTGTCTATGGAGTTCTTACTATTTGTTTTCTTTTGATATTTGTTTATTATCGTTTGGTTAATATTGCAAACACAAAACATCGATTTCTTTGCAATTATCGGGTATTTACAACAATCAACTGAGGGTGTGAAATACAAATTTTCCGTAACAAGTAGGAAATTATGTTGTGAGAACATTTTTAAAAATCTTTATTCCCTGAAGCCAATATAAACCTTTGCAATCATTCGATTGTGTAATTATCAGATAGTGTTATTCATGTACTGATCCTAATCGAGCGCATCCCGATATTTCAATTGTAAATTTCAATTGTTATAACCGAGGAAATTTAAATGTTTTCTGTTATTTGGGGCTTGAAAAAATGGTTCGTTATAGCCGAAAATTCGCTTTAAGCGAGTACGTATTAAGCGATGTGATTTAATATATAATTAAGAAGGAATCGGCCGGGGATGTAAGATTTAGTTCGTTATAAACGATAATTCGTTATAAGCGAGTTCGTTATAAGTGGAGTCGACTGTATATGAATTATGTTCATACAGTCAGCATTTTTACATGAATAATGTTCATGCAGTTATTGTTGTTTTACGAATAATGTTTATGCAGTTAGTGTTATAATATGAATGATGTTCATGCAGGTATCGTTGTTAAATGAACAATGTTCAATCAGCTGTCGTTACATGAATAATGTTTATGTAGTTATTGATGTTATATGAACAATGATGTTCATGCAGTAAGCGTCGTTTTATGAAAAATATTCAATGAATTACTATTTTTTATTAATAATTTTCACGCAGTTAGCATTGTTATATGTCCGTGAATCATTAGATTAAAAGTCATATACATGTATATAATGTTCAAGCAGATTTTGGTGTTCTATGAAAAATGTGCATACAGTTTTCAGTATTTTATGAATATCGTTCATGCATGCTCAGCTAATGATAAAATAGACTTAAAAGTACTGTATGGAAAATGTTTGTGAAGTGATACTAGCACACTAAATAATGTCCAAAAAGGTATTCTAACACGATCCGCATTTCTCCCTATCGACCTTAAAAGAACCCAAAGTGTGTGTTTATATTATGAAATAAAATCACTATTTGACGTTCTATATTTAGATATGTGACGTAATCATTATACACGTGACGTTACCACTAACAATATGACGCACTGAAAATAAGTACGGAAACAAATCAGGCACAATTTAGCTAAATATCAGGTACGGCAGCATTTATTTGATGATTAAGCAAGTAGCGTTCAATTAATTATATTAAAATGATGTTAGATGCATTGTTTAGTGAGTACATGCCGTGAAGTTTGTAACACTCTGTTGTTTACATTCGAACAATGAAAAGTGCTCAGTGAAAGTAACCATGGCTCATGAATTTGCAGCAGCCATTTATATACTATAAACATATAAACTCTGATCAGACTATATACTACTGTTCAGTTGCTTGAATTTTGATAATGAAATGACTTAAACTTTCGAATGGACGGTTAAAAATGATCGGGAGGTGGGGGGGGGGCGTACAGTAAACAAATATAAGTATTGTTAAGGGCTATTTTGAAACAAACAAATTGAAGTGCCCAAGTAATTTAAAACGAGGCGTTCGTAAACATTTGTGTTGAGGAAACTCTTACTTCAACAAATTGCCTCTTCACAAAATGTTGGCCGAATTTCGCCAGGGACTTTTGATTTTTTATTTGTTTGTCGGTTCAGACCAAACAAAATAATGGTTAAGCTCTAAATTTCAGAGTCTAATGTTCTTTTATTGCAAATGCCGAAAAGGTAGTCCACTTTTTTGAAGCGGTTACTTCCCTTTTGTATGTACACTAAAGCCGAAAATTTCAGGGGAGATCACTGCGTAAAGATGGTCAAAGACAGGCGCATTCAATTTTCAAGCAAAGTAATTCCCGAATGGTCGAAGATTTCTAATATTGTTTTCTGAGTATTTCTGATCGAAAATAACTAAATACAAAGCGGGACATTCAATCTCTGACACAGAAGTTTATGACAAAACCTAACAACAAGTAGTTTCTTCAAAACAGCTTAAAACTAGCGATTTAAAAGAAAGAAATATTTATTTTTTGTTACAAGTATCCAACAAATTACAACGCATTTTAAGTTAAACAATAGCGTTGGCTTATAAATTGTCCCAATAAAATGCACAATCACAAATTACGCGGATGAATATGATTTTATCAATGAAAATACTATTTTTTAGCCATGTAGATTACCGAATACTACACAAACCCCGAGTAGTGGAATATATAGATTCTACATGTCGGACTGTTTGGGCGAGAGGATTTTCGCTAAAATATTTACTTCAATTTTAAACAACAGGTTTACCCTGAACAAAAATACCTCGAAATTAATAAGGATTACAAACCTGAATGCAATGGAAGTTCTAAATTTAGAAATGACTTTGATATTATTCAGACATACTGTGTAATCAATTTCTCCGTGGTACAGTGGTAACGCGCTCGCTTAGTGAGTGAGAGTCTCGAGTTCGAATCCAAGTCGAGGAAATTTTTTTTTGGTTAAAAAATTCTTATTTTAATTGTTTTTGTTAAGGAAGTAGCCATGAATTTACAAGGATAAAGTGTGGCTGTTTCCCGTAAAA
>NW_026866695.1:0-5244 GCF_026571515.1 Ruditapes philippinarum | reverse complement strand
TGTCACGATAATTGAAATGTGAGTGTAAATAATTGAGTATGAAAAGATGATAAAAGCAACTGATACTTAAAATGTATGCACTTAAATCCTCTCCAAATGTCAAATACAATGTAAGTTTAGCTTTCTGTGTGATTTTCGTTTATTTAAAACAGAGTTAATGAGTGATTATGAGTTCAATATGATGATTTGTCCTCATTTAGATGTTTGCTTGAATATTGTGCAGATAGAAGTAAATTTCAACCTTTATTTGTCACTTGCTACAGTTATATTTTAAATTTATTATTGCGAATTTATTCTATTTATCATATTTATAGATTATATGTACATAACACATTTTGGGAATGCATTTTGCATCATAAAGCTTAAAATATATCATGATATAATCTTCTGCGAAAATTACGGCTTTTTTTCTAACTACCACTTGTTAGTAATATCATACAAACCTGCTTATAATATGTCTTAATACATTCTGTGACAAAAAATCTGGCCAATTAAGCTTCATTCGCCCGAGACATTTTGTCCGTACTTCCGTCTTTGTATGTATAAAACAAATGCTTCAAAACGATATTGATGCATAGATAATGACAGGATATTCGTAAAAACATCAGGAAATAAGAACAAAAACAATTTAAAAAATAAAACAACAATTAAAACGAATTAAACAATGCCGTTTCTATATTTTAAACGTTATCTCTTTTAAATAAATTGGGCTCAGTAGTCGTGTGTTTCAGGTCGCTTACTTTTTATTTTGTTTTCGCCGACAAACAAATATCAACGCTATAGAAGTAAAGATGCGTTCTTAAGATATCATACACGAAGATGTATAACGCATGATGTTAAACAGACACATAGAGTTTAGTATGTATAATAATACGGAGCCTTATTTTATTCACAAACAAAAAAAGTTCATCAAATATAATGAAAGAATCTCTTAATATAATGTTAATAATTAAGTGTTTCCATAATGGCCTTGATATTGGACTGAAAACTGTCATATTAGCATGGGGCCAAAGGCCAAAGGCTAATATGACAGTCTAAAGCTTAATAACAACGCCATTATGAAAACACTTAATTATTGAAAATTGTATTAATTAACTTCACATAATCTAAAAAATTTAGGTACTTAGTGAACAAAAAATAAATAATGTCAAAATTCGGTTGTTGTTTGGTATTATGGTATTACAAATGAGATTTTTGTTTTAAAAATGTCTCGGAAACCTACCTTGCAGCAATTCAAAATGGCGGCTTTTTTCAATGAAAAAAGCAGATTCATAATGACCGAGCTAGTGAGCCAATCAAAATTCTCTAATCTCATAATGGCCGAGTTTTTTCATAAAGGCCGTACTTATTGCATAATGGCATTGTTGTATGTACATAATATCGTGGTGAACTTCATATTAGCCTTACTCTTGAAATGAAAACGTGCCAAATATTTAAAAGTTAATTAATAATTGTCCATACAAATATTTATGGCAATATATTACAAACAGTTACATAGTTTTGAGCAATACGTTTATCAATTCCATCTCTTTGCATCCTATATTTTACCTGAACTTGTTCAGATAATATGCCTTCAGACAGATATTTCGAAGAAACAATATTATTGCTTATCAGTTTTCATTATTTAGGGTTAAACAGAAGTAACTGATCCCGGGAATCTCTGCCAAAGCGCTATAGACGCTGCGCATTACATACTTGATCTTTTCTGTCGTGGTATTGCGTGACTTAACTAAAAAGATGGCTAATATAAGAATTTTGCACCTTTTCACAGTATGCCAGCCAAACGTAATCTATGACTCGAGGTTACCTGTTTAGGACACATATATATTTTCGTTTCTGTTGACAGTTTTTGTTTGATTGATTTTCCTGCAAATTACTAAAGTAAACCAACAAAGTTCGTTGTTTCCATCTAACTGGCTTGTAAAACATTTTTTTTTGTTCAATTATTTTGTTATATTGATATTGTCGTTGTTATTTTTTTACATTTTTTTTTGTATAGCCACATGACCTTAAACATTTGTTGATTGATTTACTAGATTAAAACCTTAAACATATGTTGATTGATTTACTATGTAATCATGTATAAGCATACAATAATAATGACAAGGAGAAATTGAGAACTCAAAATTAGTACTTATTTTATGAAACTATAAACTAGAAATATTAAATTTCCATTCACCATTTACGTATTATTTATTGCATAAGAAATTAAGATGAAATTTATAATTAATTTGACAACAAAGTCTCATGGGTACAATCATTTCCAATTTCAACAGAAATGTGTAAATGACAGACAGCATCTCTTATTATAAACTTAATATTATGTTACTCAATAACTTACTTGCTTGATTGATCAACAAAACTCAAATTGATCGAATTCAAATATTGAAAAACACAGTCACTGTGGTATAACTAAACGGTTTGATAAAAAACAACGACATGCTTTATTATAATGACTTCCTGGATATAAGTTATGGTGCACTTGACTAGTGTCCCTGTACGTCATTATTTACACAATGTAGGTTCAATATCTGTATCACTGGGCATTATTTTAGAAGACAAGCTAAAGAACAATGTATATCTTAGTTGTTATTAATCTGCAATCTGATGAATATCTCCAATACCACAATGTGAGACTTGTTATGATTATCTGTCCCATTTGTAACGCTTTTACAACAATTATTTAAGTAACGAAACTAAAGATCATGTTATCTGAGTTAATTTATTCATTTATTTAATATATAGCATATGAAATACAAAATGTCTCTCTCTCTCTCGTAAGACAATACAAGATATGTCTATACATGTCATATATGCTTCTATAGTGTTTTATATAAGTATGTCATAGCTTATATTGCCATGTTATTCGTGAACTGAGTATTAAATAAAATTGTATACTTGTAAACTTATCATCGTAGTCAAGGGTCTTTCTCACAAAAGTCTCAGAAAATCGAGGAATTAAAGTTAGAACATTTTCTCTAGAGGTAACCCCAATTACAGACCCAGGCCAAAGATTAGTTGACACTTTTCATGATATTTAAACTTTCTTTTTGAAACTGTGTCCACGAAAGCAAATACAGAACTGCTGTAAATAGATTTCGAACTCCTCCCATAATTTATTGATAGAAACTGGTAAATATTAAAACACACCTAGATAATAGCGAATATGTAAATTATGCAATATGTGGTAGTAGAGAGTTAATATCACTATCTCCTTGTATTTCCCCACGACCGAGATCCTCGAACAAAATATTTTAACCGTACTACTGCCATATGCCTACTATGAATAAACTTGATAGTCATTTGTTGTCTCAAAGAAAACGATACGTGCCCAAACTCATTTTGTATTGGGCAAATCGTAATCTATTTTTCTATATAACTATATTATTGATAAGTACTAGTCTTATTTGTTCCTATCTAATTTGAATTCCTGAACTGTTATTTTCTCACTGTACATGTGTATCATTCTTATTTGGCTTTAAACGAAGTATATTGCTATATGCTTAATACAATTCTTATTCCTATTCGTATTTAAGGGAAACATCTATCAATTTCTAATGAACAATCATTCTATGTGCTCCAGACTTGTGCTTAGAAATTAAAAGGTAGATGTATTTTAATAGACGTTAATTTGACCAAGAAATGGCTAGATTTTACCACAATTAATCTCTGGACAAAAGGATTTATTTCTCGGCACTTATTCATGACGTTTTGTTTTGTAATTCAACACACCATTATACCAAAATCTAAACTAACATGAAAACACGTTATAAATATCTCATCAAGCTGTGAGTACATGTTTCTTAATTGAGCTCTCGTGCAAAACAGCATTTATCACTTTAATGACAATGTCAATGGTACAAATATTGCAGGAGAGTGAGAAATGTATATTAATCGGTAAGTCGTTGTAATAAGTACCTATAAACTGTTACAGTTCTATATTCGTAATGAATTTTGATATTACTACAAGTTTTGCATATATCTTATTGTGGTATGAACGTATAATAATAATAATAATAATAATAATGATATATGAACGTGGATGAGCTATGCTTTTCCAAAAGTATTAATGGTATATGTTTCTGTTAAATAAGCTTTCCAATTGCGTACATGCACTTGACTTATACAAAATAAAACTTAAATGTGCAAAATTGTTCTTCAAAATTCAACTTTGTAAGAAATTTCGAGTTTTTGCGGACGTTCAGACCAACAAAATAAATTTGTTTGTGTCCTTATATTGATATTTAACTCATTTCGAGCAGAACATACCATATTTCTTTTTTGTCATACTTAGACATTGATACAATTGTGCACATGCATTTCATTATGTTTTAAGTACTGAAACATAGTATTGGTATAATAAATGTCAAGATACTGCATTGTTTATATTCCATTATAAATGATAAGATCTCTGTTTATTTATTGATTTCCTTAATATAATATTCTGCTGTCTGTAGTCATAAATACGGGATATAATCTACACTTGATATAAATAATAGACAATAAAAATGTTATTCGATTACATATCAGTTTTCTTAATAAACATATTCTTTATTTGTCGATTACAACATACATATGAATATTGATTGTATTTTTTTTATTATTTTTCGTCTGATGGTATATTATCTTGAAAAAGGATTTCATTTTCATTACTTGAATATATTTCAAACATTTTCATGAAGCTTATAAAAATAAACGATTGTTTAAATAAGTGAATAATTAAATAATTAAGATTTCTTTTTCTTTTTTTCACAAATGTCTTTTGTAACTTTAGTTATTTTGAAAAGCCGTTCACAACTTCACCGTCTCTTTTTTCGTATTTTACTCTAATCAACTGGTTATGTTTAACGCTAACATACCTATTCTTTAGAAGTAAACCTTCGTGGCCGCTAATATAGTCGGTTAGAAAATTATACAGTCTCACATTTAAATAACGAGTCATAAATGAATTTAATTTATCTACCTTTGTTTTTAATATTGAAGTCACGATTCTTGTTTTCATGGCCTCGTGTGTTGGTTCTAGTCTAGTAAGAACAAATATTTTCTGTCCGACATTCTTACACTGATAGTGACTTACTTTTTTCTTGTCCTATTTTTGACCTTCAAAATATGACTTTGGAATCAATTTAAAGTTGTAAGAAATCAAAGGCGTTACCAACTTAAAAAGATGGTTCTTATTTATAGCATGTGTTTATCAATTCTATCTTTAAGTTAGTGAGTGTACATAAAAATCGCAAATTCAAA